>NC_142111.1:27672500-27807500 GCF_056152115.1 Neolamprologus brichardi | reverse complement strand
CCACAATCCTGCCCCTAACCCTAGCCCCATCCATGGTAAACCCCTAACCTTAACCTCAATAAAATAATCTAAGGGAATTAAAACTAAAGGCCACACAAGGGAAATATATAAACAAAAAGGAAAAACAAAAATGAAGGCCATATATGTAATTAGGAAAGGAGGGTGCATAAGCCAAGGGAAAGGAAGCAGGAATTAGGAGAAAAAAGGAAACACAAGGCAAAGGACGGGTAGGAGAGGAGAAATGGAAAGGAAAAGGATAGTGGTAAGCAAAAGAAAGCAGTGAGAGAAAAGGAAAAAGAAAGTCACGTATATTCGGTACTTTGGATGCTATGCAGTGGGGAGGAGCCAAAAGCTATGAAAGGAGGGGGCAGAGAGGAGTCTCCTTTATTTGAATTTGGCCACTGATGCATGAGCACAGCCTGAAGAAGGCACAACACCGCCGAAAGCTAGCGCAAGCCATGCATCACTAACAAAAATGTTTTGTTTGTTGTTTTAGTTTGTTATTTTAGTTTGTTATTTTTGGGGGAGGTTTATTTAAATTTTATTCATTTTCATGTTTATTTATGGCCTAAAAACTAATTTAAAACCTAAGATTGGGAATTCATAAAAACAACACGGAGACAAAAATCATTGGGAAAATAGAAAATTTATTACAAACACAGTTAAAATACACAATTAAAAACAGTTAAGAACAATTGAAAACCTGAAAGGAAAATTAAAATTAGAATAATTTGGTTAAAAAACAATTAAAATATGGTACTTACCTGAGAAGCCTAATTAAGGACGGTACTTACCTGAATTTGGACCTGGAGAGTGACGGACACGGAAGACGGAGTGGCGATAACGTGGTGGGCCGCGGGAAGGGTCACGGTATGGCCCGTGCACCACTCCTGCCCTCCTCGTGCAGGGAGGAGTTTCATTCCCCTTACCTAACCCTAACCCATTTTATTTCATCAACTATTGCCTATTACCCCCTAACCCTAACCACCTAACCCTAACCTAACCTGACCCACTAACCGTGCTATCTGTGCTGAAGGCCTGATGGAAAACATTTGCCTGAGGAAACGACTTTGAAACAGCGAAGTTAAACCTGCTCAGGCTGCAGGTAGGACTACACCTTCCACTTCAATTATTAATCCAACAGTCTGGAAACAATTAATGTTTGATCAGCTGGATCCAAACTCCTCCCTCTGCAGCTCCTTTGTCTTCCTCGGGGATGAGAGCGGGCTACAGACACAAAAGGCCAGACCCGTCTATGAAACTAGCTTCTGTTTCATTGGTATGTGAAAAAAAACCTGAAGAGGAGGCACAAAACTAATGAAAGCACCAGCAGGGCTTCTGTTTTCTGTGCTGTGACTCATCCCCTCTCCGTTATCCGTCGGGCTCTTCGTCTCAGAGGGAGAGGGCGAGGAGGAGAAAGGCAGGAATGAAGTCCAGCCGGATGGAAACACCACACAGAGAGAAAGATGGGCGGACCGACTGGACTCTTGCCATTGGTCTCAGTGTCAACAGGTTCCCTCAGAGCCGCTGAAGCTAGCAGCGAGAGCGCCACAGAGCAGCAGGGGACTCATCTCTGCAGCTGCTTTCACACCTGATTCTGCCGACCAACCCACATCAGCTCACTTCACAGTAAACGCGGTTAATTTCATCGTCCACCGCTGCCTTTCCTCCATGACTGCAGACTCCGGGGCTCGTGCTCCAGTTTAAGACTCAGGTTAAATGCCCGGATGATGCATTAGACTCTCAGTGTCCCAGTAAACGGCGCTGAGCTGTGGGGCCTGTGGATGCTCCTCCCGGGCTCGGCGGGTCTCGCGCTGCCGACAATCACCTCCGCGTGCCCTGACGGAGAGGAGACGCTAAAGTGAACGCCTTTTGTCCGCATGCAGTCTGTTTGTGCCGCATATGCTCAGAGCTCGAGCCGCTGCTGCTGAATCATCCACATACGCACGTGCACGCGGATAGCGCTTGCACGAGGCACAGCTGACTCTGACGTCACACGGACGCTGTGAACAAAACCCTTTCGCGACCGGTGTTCCAGATCAACTGGCAGTTGATCTGGATCAGTTTAGATAAACTGGCGTTGGTCGCACAGATGTGTGGCAGTCTTGCGTTTCAGGAGCTGCTACCAACAAACCAGCAAAAAACTGCCAAGTGTGTCACCTGTGACACTTGTGAGGTTATCTCAAACACACTCCATCAGTCTTGATGCTGTTGAACAACAAAATGTTTAAAAATGTCGCGAGTTTACCTGGTGATGTCCTCATGCGCGACGCGATCGCAAAAACAGCAAACAATTAACGCCACGCCGATGTTGTTCACGGGACAGCAAGAGTAAAGCGAGCAGTTTACTTTGTGTGGACTAACATGGACTCGAGTCAACCAGCGCCACCTCTGGCCAAGTGCCACGGCCTACAGCCAGATCAACCTGTGACACACATCTGCACCACGTTTGAATTAGTTTCATGCACAACACATTTGTACCTTTCAATTGTGTCTGTCTGTGCGTCATGCAAATAAACCTTTGAAATGAATGAAATGATATCATGAATTTTTTATTGGCCTACATTTGTACAAAATTCCAAATTATATACACAAAGTCATAGGAATCACCTGTTCATCATGATTTTAGTATTCTCTTTTTCCATAACAATGAAATACGCCTTGGACAAATATGACACAACCATATTTCATTAGTGTTGTCACATTACATGTTATTAGCGTAGTCTGCCTGTGTCTTTTATATATCTATCTCTATATCTCTATACAGTCTGTATAAGTGTGGTTCATCCAATAAACATTTGTAAGGAGATGGCAGTTACTGTGAATGTACAGCAGTTACACAGTGATTAGTAACAAACAGTCAGACAATGACCCCGACAATCTCATTCAGTCTTGCAGATTGAATGCACCTTCTGTGGAAAGTGGTACCACACAGTGTGTGTGGACTTCCCCTGTGCAGAAGGCAACTACAAATGTTGTGGGTGCTAAATAAACAGAAAAAAATGATCCCTGTTGTCTTTGCTTACTGATTGTTTTTAGTGTTGACAATCCACATTGCTGGCATTGCATCTTTCAACATGTTGGTGGGTAGATGTGGATGTACCAGGGGTAAGTGCAGCCACTCAGCCTCTACTGAATGTGATCATAGCAGCAGGTGCAGATGTGTCACAAGTTAATCTTGTGGTAGGCTATGGTACTTGGCCACAGGTGGCAGCAATGGACTGACCTCCAATGGAGACTGCTCCAACTGCTATGTGATGGTGGATCTGCTACAAATTGAAGATCATAAGCAAGTTTTGGAAATTAACCCTTGTATTATGTTGAAAAACAAAAAAGTGACATTGATTTTGTTGCTGGTCATTTAGATCCGTACTGTGTAAATCCACTCAGAATTGTCAAGAAACTGCAATAAAACAATAGCAACTGTGTTGATGTGTAGGTGTTCATGTAATGATAAGGTTTACCAGCAGGCGGCGCTGTATTTAAGAAAGCTCATGAATGCCTCCAGGGGAGCACATGAAAGAAGACTGGTCTGTGGTGTGACAGGATGAATGGTGTCAATAAAATGTTTGGAGCAGTACCTCGCAAGGTATAAGTGGATGCTGTGTTATTTTTAACAAGCGCTACAAAGACAACACAGCAACTTTATTTTCCATCAGATAAACATGTAGAACACAGACATGCAACAGTTCCATAACTATTTTTAGGAACAATTTGGAAAAGGTTTTTCGTTCTTACAAACACATTTCTGTTGAACTTGCCTGATGTTCTCAGTTTTTCAATGTTCAACATTTTCAGTTTTGTCCACATGATGGACAGAATGTAACTGTGTGCTTTCTGCAGATGTACTTCTTGCATTTCTCACAATAAGTGCTTGTTTTAAAACACGAATCTTCCTAACTTAGATTTAAAATGAAAGATTTCTACGTCTCCTCCAGAGTCAACAACAGATGACAAACCAAAACCACTTTCTTAAATCCACTCACTCTCACTCGCTGTTTATTTTCGGAGATGCCTGTTACCCACCAGCTGACCGGGTGGTCACTCGGGTTAAACATAATATAAAAGGCTGAACTGACAAAAAATCACCGACTACACCACCAGGTATTATAGGAAAAACCAGAAAGCTTTTGAACTAAAACACACGCTGCTGTGACAGTGATGTACACTGTTGTTGGTATATATCAGGGGTTGGCAACCTGCGGTTCCGGAGCCGCGGCTCTTTAGTCCTTATACTGCGGCTCCACGTGGTTTGGGACAATAAATTAGAAGTATTTAGCTGGAGTGTATTTTATTTATGTTATTTCTTTTTTAACTTGTAGTTCTAATTTGGAAGATTATTGTGATATTTAAATATAACAATAAAATTATATTTTATTATTTTTTCATCACTCAAAATAAGCGTCACACTCGCGGAAGCCGGTATGCTCGTCGAAACGCCGTGCATTTATCGAGACTTTCAACCCCAGGTAGGCCAATTATGGAGCTTCGGATCCACATTATGTCAGCAGCTGTTCTCCACCATGAACTATGTTAAAAACAAACACCACTCACGCCTCACAGATGACAGCTTACAGTCCTGCTTAAAGATGAAAGTGACTTTGTACAGCCCCGATTTGCAGACGCTGTGCGCAGAGGTTCAGGAGCAGAAGTCCCATTGTAAACATATCATGGCAGACCTGACAATGTTTCCATCAACAGGCTTTTCAGCATCTCTTTATTGACCAGTCAGGTCAAGGCTCGGCTAACAACAGTTTTTGTTTGCTACATGGATCATTTTAGTTCAGCTTTCCTTTTGTTATATTTCTTTAAGAGTTCAAAATGTGTTAATTACATAAATAAATTGTAATTTTCTCTGTAGCACTTCATGGATTTCATAAGCAACACACCTTAGTTGTTCACACAAAGCATAAAGGTAAAAGGCTGTGGTAAACACTGAGGCTGTGGACAGCTACAGGTACCTTGGTGTTCATCTGAACAACTGACTGGACTGTGTTGTCGTCGTAGCGCTTGTTAAAAAGACCACAGCATCCACTTATGCCTTGCGAGCTAAGGACTGGACTGGACTCATAACTCAGACGCCCTCTACAGGACAGGGCAGAGCAGGCTGTACCTGCTGTGGAGACTCAGGTCGTTTGGAGTGGAGGGCCCACTCCTGAAGACCTTCTATGACTCTGTGGTGGTCTCAGCCATCTTTTATGGTGTGGTCTGCTGGGGTGGCAGCATCTCTGCTGGGGACAGGAAGAGACTGAACAGGCTGATCCGAAGGGCCAGCTCTGTTTTAGGATGCCCTCTGGACCCAGTGGAGGTGGTGAGTGACAGGAGAATGGCGGCTAAGCTGTCATCCCTGTTGGACAACATCTCCCACCCCATGCAGGAGAATCTGAGCAGCTCCTTCAGTGGGAGACTGCGGCACCCACGGTGTAGGACGGAGAGATTTCACAGGTCTTTCCTCCCCACTGCTGTCACAGGGCTCGCAAAATCGCTAGCCCGACGTCCCGGGGCTAGCGATTTTTCCAGTCGGGCTACCAAAATCTATTTCTGCCCTGCCCGTCGGGCTATCATAGGAAGGAAAAATGTATGTCAATGCTTTTGCATTCTTTTGGAAATGTAGCTGGGTAATTATGTCATTGGCATCGGTGAGCCACTGTCAGTATGTGACATATTGAAATCGCGTTTGAATTTGCGCTTGTTTTTTGCTTTCACTTTGCAATCGCTGAACTGTGTATAGAGAGCGACGACAGCACTGATTGGTGAGTGACGATAATTTGCGCACCAATTCCTCTGACATCGTCTTATCAATCGTTAGCTTACTATGCAAACATGACAAGTGAAATCTCCCGCAGCTTAAACATGTGAGAGGTTGATCGCAGAGAATCGCTGAGCGTTATGTGAGTGCGTGTGTAAAAGCAGCAGGATATATATTTTAGTTCTGCTGAGCCAAATAAGACAGGTCAGCGTGAAGAAGTGACAGCCAAAGATAAGCTTACCACAAAACGGAAAAGTTATGACAAATCAGACTATAAGGCAAAAAGAAAGTGCAGCTTTATGGTTTCATGGACAAAAGAATTTCTGTGGCTGCAATATGACGAGCTAAATAACCAGGGGTGCACATAAGTGGTCCGCAGGTGCGCATTCGCTGTCAAAATACAAAACGCGCACAAGATGAGAAGTTGCAACGCGTGTTTGCGTACATAACATTTTCTGGAGGAGGACAGACATTTGTTTAGAACTCTTAAAGATGTTGAAGAAGCAAACTCCTTTAAACAATTACTTTGGTGTTCCTCCACCTCCAAAGAAATGTCAGAAGGAGTCCGAACCACAAAAGAAGCGCGTATTCTCGGAAAAGTGGTTGCAGGAGGTGAGCTGGCTTCAAACAAATGATGAACGCACAGAGATGTGGTGCGGAATGTGCCGTGAAAATCCCACTCTAGCGGACCAAAACAGTGCCTTTTATATGGACGCAAACGCGCGTTGCAACTTCTTATCTAGTGCGCGTCTTTTATTTTGACAGCGAATGCGCACATACGGACCACTTATGTGCACCCGTGTAAATAACATAATGTTCTGCCGGGTGTGTTGTTGGTTTTCTCTCGATTTCTGAGTCGACAAGCGCCTTTGTTACTGGGACCAGTAATTTTAAGAAAGGCCCCCGTTAGAACCCATGAGAAATGCAAGAAATGCATTATTGCTCAGTCTGCAATATCTTTCCTAGAACAAACACCAATTGCAAATAACATACTAAAAATAAACCTGAAAAATCTGCTTAGAACAGCGTACTATGTTGCAAAGAGTGAACTACCACTGGCACAATGTAGCAGTCTTTGCAAACTTCAAAAACCCGTGACTTCAGTGGAAAATTCAAATTCAGGATCTGACACAGACTGATTCATGTTCTACAGTTCTTACAAGTTCATAGAAATTTCTGTTTAATTAGAACCAAGTATTTGAGTTGATGATTGTAATTTTTATACAATGTTGTAATTTGTGTTTCAACAATTTTTTGATTAACATCAATCAAAAAAATTGTTCTCTTTTTTATTCGGGCTACTTAAATTTATTTTGGGCTACCAAAGACTGAAGAGTCCCTGCCCGAAGGGCTACCAGGGATTTTGAAATTTTGCGAGCCCTGTGTCAGACTCCACAACAAAGACTTTAACTGATCAAACATCCACAAATGTGCAATAATCTTTTCTGGCATCGTTGTATTTTTACTCAGTTGTATATAGCATTTGTATTCTATTTTTTCTTATTGTATATTTTATTCTATTTTATTCTACTGTATATAGTATTTTATTTTATTCTGTATAGTTGTGTACTGTATTTATTCTTATTGTATTCTAATTTTTGCTTCATAACTTTTGCACTGTCCACTTCCTGCTGTGACAAAACAAATTTCCCACGTGTGGGACTAATAAAGGTTATCTTATCTTATTAATTAATCATTGTCAATTGTTGATTTGTCCTTTTCTCATTGTACAACGAATTATGATTGAGGGAGGGTTCGCCCAGGGCGCCAAACAGGCTAGGACCGCCACTGCCCAGGACTCCCAGAAACCTGTGAAAACTCTGACAGCATCACAGGAAACAGGAAGCCAGGCTGTGATGGTGACGTGTGTCCACCAGAGGGCAGAGTTTCACTGCCTTTGAGGCACCTGAGCTTTGAAGGAAAGAAAGACACCTGACAGCTTCAGTGACTTCACCAAACTCTTAAAAACTGAACACGATCATGTTTCGAGCTTCTGTTTTCTTCCTAATATCTGGATAATTAATTGATAACTAATCTATGTGTTGCTGGTGGACCATCAGAGGTGTTCACATCTCCTATATTTCATATCGTTTTCTTTTATGACAGAGGTTAAAGTTCAGCTTAGGTCTCATCGCAGACTCAGTGTCCCACGTTTTATTATTATGGTGCTCATTATTAACAACAACCCAAAAATGGCAATAAAGGAAGAAAAAACATTCTTATTTAAGCTTATTTAAATGGCTTTTATATGTAAATGAAAAACAAATAAAAGAATGAACAACACGAGTTTATAACGTATCCTTTTAATTATCGCGCCCACAAAAATATATAACTGAAAGGAAACCTGTAAGTTAATTTTTCTTTGTCTGGTACGATAAACTTTTTTTCTATAATCCGCTGATGATGTTTTATTTTAAAACTATAGTTTTTTTTTAAAGAACTCTTATAAACGCCGGAGGTCACCGAGAGCAGCTGGAAAAGCAGTTTTATTTATAAGGTTCTGTGAGGCGAAGACTGAAGCTGTGCAGGACCGAGAGCGACACACAGCGAGGAGGTCTGAACAAACTGTTTCACGACCTGCAGGCAGAAAAGCTCAGTTCAGACTCACCTTCATTAAACGTGCGGCTCCGTGAGCGCGCTCGCTCTGCAGCAGCGAGGATCTGCACCTCCTCCTCCTCACTCCGAGGAGCTCTTCTCTGAAAGCAGCTGCTGTGGATCCGCATCAGACACACCTGAACTTGAAGAAAAACGGGAAACCTTCAGATTTCTGTCAAAGAAACCAACACAGAACTTAATTACTGCTCCAGCTGATCCCCGGGCGGAGGTCGCGGGTCCATTAAAAGTAACGCAGACGGACACCTGAGAGACCCTGACAGGCACAGACAGGTGTGCGCAGCAGCAGCAGGGGTTCCGCGCCTGGCTAGAGTGTCTGTGGCTCTCTGCAGGTACCCTCCCACAGTGCGACACACACGTCGGGTCGGCTGGTGCTTCTGTCTACCTGTTAGCCCTGCGACGGGTGGAGACATGTCCAGATGGTGCCTGGGTCTGCTCCGGAGAACCGGATCACTCGTTAATGAAACTGCTGTTTCCAAAGTTTGTTAAACAGTGGGTGGAAGTGTTTGTTTCTCCCGTGACCCGTTAACACGAGAGCAGACATCTTTGGCACATTAAAAACATAAAGAAACTGAAGCAAACGAACTCCGCGTGTACTTTCCACGCTTCGGTTCAGATATTTCACATCAGCCTGGAGGTGATTTTGTTTCGGGGTTGTTGTTTTTTTTTTGTTGTTCTTTTACAGACCGAAACATTTGAAGTGTGCGTTTCACGTGCGCTATATATAAGTGTTGAAGAGCTCTGAGCTCGCGTGGATTGAGTATACCTGAGGGAGGGAGGGAGGGAGGGACAGTCCGAGTGTCCATGGAGACTTTCTACAACCACACGCGGAACCAGCGGCAGGACCAGAGCCAGCACCCAGTGGTCACGGCGGCAGCGGACAGCCCCGCGCACGGGAGTGACCTCAGCCTCCGCGCGCTCACCGGATGCGTCCTGTGCGTCCTGATCGTGTCCACGCTGCTGGGGAACGCGCTGGTGTGCGCCGCCGTCATCAAGTTCCGCCACCTTCGCTCCAAAGTCACCAACGCCTTCGTCATCTCTCTGGCCGTGTCCGACCTGTTCGTGGCCGTGCTAGTGATGCCGTGGAGGGCCGTGTCCGAGGTGGCCGGCGTCTGGCTGTTCGGCCGCTTCTGCGACACGTGGGTGGCGTTCGACATCATGTGCTCCACGGCCTCTATCCTCCACCTGTGCATCATCAGCATGGACCGCTACTGGGCCATCTCCAGCCCGTTCCGCTACGAGCGCAGGATGACGCGCAGGTTCGCGTGCGTGATGATCGGTGTGGCGTGGACGCTGTCTGTGCTCATCTCCTTCATCCCCGTGCAGCTCAACTGGCACCGCGCGGGCGCGCAGAACGCCACGGACCCGGGGGACTGCAACGCGAGCCTGAATCGCACCTACGCCATCTCCTCTTCCCTCATCAGCTTCTACATCCCCGTGCTCATCATGGTGGGCACGTACACGCGCATCTTCCGCATCGCGCGCACGCAGATCCGGCGGATCTCGTCGCTAGAGAGGGGCTGCCGCGCTGTGCACCGGCGGCCCCGCGCCTCCGCGCACGAGGAGAGCTCTCTGAAGACTTCCTTCCGCCGCGAGACCAAAGTACTGAAGACGCTGTCGGTCATCATGGGCGTGTTCGTGTTCTGCTGGCTGCCGTTCTTCGTGCTCAACTGCATGGTTCCCTTCTGCCGCCTGGAGCGCCGGCGCGCGCCGCCCTGCGTCAGCGACACCACGTTCAGCGTGTTCGTGTGGTTCGGCTGGGCCAACTCGTCCCTGAACCCGGTCATCTACGCCTTTAACGCCGACTTCCGGAAGGCCTTCTCCACCATCCTGGGCTGCAGCCGCTACTGCGCCACCTCGGCGGTGGAGGCGGTGGACTTCAGTAACGAGCTGGCGTCCTACCACCACGACACCACCCTGCAGAAGGAGGTGTGCGCTGCGCCGGCGGAGCTCGAGCGCGACTTCGATAAAGTTTCGGCCACTTCCGGTGATTCCCGGAACCGCCGGAACTTGCTGCTGCCCGCCATCCTGCGGCACGAGTGCGAGGCCGAGATCTCTCTGGACATGATGCCCTTTGGACACGATGCACCGGCAGACTGTTACGCGATACCCGGTCAAGTCCAGGACCTGTGAGCAGACCGGGATTGACCTTTGACCTTCTGCTTGTGACTTTAAACGAGAGGAGAGGATTTTTCCTGTTGTCAGGTCGTTTCAGTGTGGACGATTTTTCCATCAAACATTTGAGAGGATGTAAAAAATGGATACTCATCATTATCATCATCATCCCGACTTCAGATGGAAGGCAGGAGGTCGTCCTGTGTTTGCCACGCTGAGCTCTGTTCTGCTCATTCCAAATATTCCAACGTCTGGACAAAAAAACAGATGACAGAGTTTGTCCGAGTCACTGGAACGCCTTACCATTTCCTGTTAACGCTCTTTATACATTAAACTCTTTACTTGAGACTGTTAGGAAATCAGTTTTACCCCTGTTCTTTTATTCGTCGAAACTTCCAGAGACGGCACCGGAACTCAGTAGTTATTTTCACAAAACTTTTATTTATCTTTATTCATCTTCATTTAAGCATGCACTTCTAGAAGGGAAGACGAGGCCGGTGTGTCCCTCTGCAAAATCTTTACCCCTTTGTTAGTTACAGCCAGCTTTATAGAGGTGTCCCCATCATAAAACCCCCCTATGGTGTGCTGCAAACTCTGTGTCTATGTGAGTGCTCGTGTGTGACTGTGTACGCATACCTGTATGTATGTGTGTGCACGTAAGTGAGTGTGCGTGACAGTTAAAACACTGTGGGTGTAGGTGACTCCCTAGAGGTCATAAAAAAGCCATTTCCCTTCCAGACCACAGTTATCCAGGTCAAATATTGAGACCCCCACCCAAACATTCTCTGGGGAATTTCCTCTCAGGATTAACTCCTCTCTGTTTTACTTTCACAGTTCAACTGGGGAGGGTCTCCTATACTCTGCTCCTAAATTCAGGACACCATCAGGCCTTTATTACATTGAGGGCAGTGTCAATGTCTCTACAATAATTCTAGATTCTATGTTAACACATTTCTAAACTCTAAATCAGCTAAACATTTCTACAAATCCCCCTTTTTATCTGCCCTATGGCAGATAAAACTACACTAAATCTTTCACCATAATGTTTTCATACTGTGACTCCCCATTTCCCAAAAGTGGCATCATGATGAGTCTTACGAACAAGGCTCTGATACAAGGCACACAACAACACCCACATGTCACTGATACTGCAATAAAAACAGACAAAGAAACAATAATTGACATAATGAAACCTTTTCATTGCCCAAAGACAGAGGTCATCCACGCTTCCAGCGGGTTATCCAATCCCGAATGCTCATACATTGTGGTGGACAACGTCTTTAGGCCTTCCAGAACTCGGGTCACAGAGCAGTCGGGGACTGTGTTATTTGAAATAAAAGTACAATACATATCCCCAAACATCGCGCAGACGCCCCCTTTTTCTCCCAACAACATATCTAACGCCATCCAATTTTGTACTGCCATTAAAGATGTTGGACCCAACTGTTCAGCAAGCCCTTACATTTAATGACAGCGCAAAGATCAAATGTATACGAGATTGTGGACCCTTTAACGTAGTCCAACTCTATACCGCCATAATAATCAAAACACTCATCTGATTGACCTGTTTCACTACTTTGGTTCGCTTCACCGTGGCCTGTGATGGTGGTATCCCCGGAGTGGACTCAGATCTGTCTCTGGGCAATTCACTTTTAAAAAATCACAGTTACAATTACAACAGTCACACCTGACACTACCGTTTCTCTCCAATTCCCCCTCAACCAGCCTAGAGAAGTTGACATGAATTAAATGTAGATGAAAGGCTCATCTGTTTACATCTCTCCCTCGCAGAAGGCTTCTCTGCAGAGCATCAAATCTGCATGGCAAAGTGACACACTTTAGGTGATCTTCATCCTTGGGAAAAGTGGTGTCAACTATTTCCCAGTCTCCTAGTATTTGTGCTTCACACAGAAACACAATTCCATCACTGGATTTCCTCTGCGCTGTCACTTTTGGAGCTTGGCACGCTCTCTCCATCCCTCAAGTTCTCACGTCCAACGCTGCTGAAGATTTAAGGCAGAGCACGTCGTACACCTTAGTTGTCTTCCTCAATGTCAACGATGAATCTCTCATTTTATTTAAAATCCTGCTGTGGGAAGTCTCCTCTTGATCTCCTGGAAGCTCAGTAGCACAGCTCTCTGTGTGATGTCTGCTGTGCTGAAGATGATCTCTGATCCTCCTGAAGCCTCTCTCCTGGCCTCAGCTCCCATCTTGTGGACGATCCTCTCAGCCACTCCTTCTCGTCATGGCACCTCACGACATCTACAGATTAAAAAATAACACTCCTCTCCCCACATGGCTTCCACCATGTGTCAACTCCCCAATGAGACATGTACAAGAATGTTGCACATTCTCTCTAAAACAATCTCCAGGGTTTCCCACTTGGAGCAGCCATACTCCAACCTGTAACCCTGTGTAAAAACATTAATCAGCAGTTACATGTTCAGCTTATTTAATTCCCAGCTCCGCCTGGAGCCTGTATCCTGGAAGACAAATCTGTTAAATCAAACTTCACATTTGCAACCAACTGTAGATCATAAGAGTGACAAAGTATTCAGCATAAAAGACAAGTATCATGTGCAGGTTTTCTCCAATCATTAAATCACTATTATTACCATAATTTGTCCCAAATCATGAATCATCCCAATTTATTCCACAATTTAATCTGTGACTTCGCTTAAGCAATGTCACTCCACCCATTTTATCACTATGAGCTCAGTAGTGGCTAGCTAATGAGCTCATATTCAACTATTCCATACACACTGCATCTTATTTGTTTCCTCATGTCACTTGTCTGTTTTCTGCTGAACCCTCTACATCCACTCTTAGAAAAAACAAACATTAGGAGTACACATAGACAATCCTGGTGGTCAGGCGCAGGTCGATAGATTCCAGAGGTGCCGTAAAAGGCCATAAAATTAAGCCTGCTGTAAAAGGAATGACACTGGTTTCAACACAGGAAATTTCTCACGTTATTCACATCGTCAAAGTAACCTTCAACATTTTCCCAACAACACAGTGTAACAGCATCATCAATCCTGTAGTAGAGAAACAAACATCAACCACTTGTCCTGTTATAAATCACATCATCAAATCACATGAAGAACTGTAATGCTGTAGAAAAGAGAATGCAAATGTTAGCGCTGCGCAGGTGTGTACACACTTTCTCACAATAACTTCTGTGAGCAACACAAGCCCATAAATAACACACCCCTGGTAAATTCACAAACACAGAAAGTGGCATTTAAAAGTTAAATCGGTACAGCCAAAGCTCACGCAACCTCAGATGTTGCTGTCATCTTTCTGCTCCTGTAAAAGGAAACACATAAATTCATCCACCCTTTTGTCCTGTCTAGGTGGAGGTTAACTTTGAGTCGTGGTCAAGTCTTGTCAGCTTTTACCAGTCAGTCAGTTTGTTTTTATTTCCATTCATTCATTCATTCCTCCATTCTTTCTTTCTTTGCTGATAGTGGAAACTATCGCCGCATTTGATTTCCACGCTCAGCAAAATGACGTCATTTCAAAAAGAAAAAAAAAAAAGAACTTTAGGTCGGATTACCTCGCTGAATCCTTTTTAGGCAGGGACTCTCATTTTCTAATTGTCCCAAATAAGTGGCTTTCTCCAGAGCCCATTTTAATGTGGAGAAACTCACTTGCAACAATTTTCTCGACGACGTGTAGCGCTTTTAATTCCCGACGTGCAGATCTGCTTAAAGAAAAGAAATTCACAAACAAAAATCAGTGCACTGTTCTAAAATAAAAATAAAATGAAAAATAACAGACAAAACTGAAAAACAAAAGTAAATAAAAAATACAGAAGCCCGGTCTTAGGACTTGTCACAGAATATTCTTTCTCTTATAGGTGAGAAAACACCAAATCTAAAACTTGGTGCCATGGTAAAACTTTCCCCATACTTCAGAAACAAAAACAAAACAAAACAAAAACAAAAAATCTGCTAGTTTCACTCTTTTAAACTCTGGCTGCAGGATTCTGTTCACCCCTGCTATCATGTTCCCCAAAATAATACTAATTCAGTCGTCTATGTATCACTTCTCAACCCACTCAATAAACCAGACAGGATGATAGTAACAGTATTACCTACTTAAAGTTGTTTTTGATCCTAATGAGCTTCATTACGTGTGTGTGTGTGTGTGTTAGTCGGGTTAATACATTTTCTATTTCTATGTATCCTTTTATGTACCTTCCCCCTTTTTTCTGAAACAAAACTCTGTTCACTCCAAATTTTGTTTCAGAAACATCTAAATGAAAAACTCTGACATAGTCAGGCACAGCTAAACCCCAAATGCTTGCAGGTTACCATCGGCAACCACGCTGTGTGTTGTTAACCCCTTCTAAAAATACCCTCTTTGGATGTGTGCGACTTTGTGTGTGATTTTGTGTTATCTCTAGTGCATATCATGTGCATGTGTGGTGTCACTTTCCATTTTTCTAACAGTACATTTGCATACCTCAGTGCTTGTCTTCCTCCCCCTTTTGTGGTGGTCTGGACACTGTGTCAATCCTCCACTTCCAGGCAGTCGTTTGTCCCCCCTGGATTCCTTAACCCAATTTGATTCCCCAAACTAAAACAGCAGCCTCAGTCCTCTTCTGCTCCTTTCTCTCCGTTCTTCTCTCCCACTTTTCTGTCCAATGGCAGTCAGTTCTTTTCAGCTTTGTCCCGTGTATCTCTTTGTCCCACTGTCTCTTTCATTGCCATCTCGCTCCAAACATGGCAAACGTCAAACTCAGACAGTCTTCTCAAAAGTCCTTCACACACAGTGAGGTTGCAGCTTGCTGGAAACGCATCTCCATCCATCCAATCTAGATGGTGGATCTTCTCTTTCTGATGTCGTTTGCCCATAGTGCTGCTGGACCTCTCTGCTCATAACTCTGGTATTGTCTCTTGGACTTCTGTCCATTGTTGATGTTCATGCTCGTGCTTTCTGGAACTGCACTCGGTGTCTTCAGGGAGAGATTAGCTTCCTTGGAGCTTGCTTGTTCAGGATGAGGACGGGAAGCTGCAAAACAATTCAGCCAAAAATTCTGGCTGGGTGTTTCTATTTTATTTTATTTTTCTAATGATTTTAACCTATAATTTTCTTCCGACTGCTGCCCGTGGAGAATTGATCCAGGTCCATTCCCCACCTGTAATCGACAGACTGAGAGACTTTCATTATTCACTGTGACTGCATATGTTTTCATCACTCCTAAAGCAACACATGTCTACTTATTTTGTTTTAAACTCTGACTTTAAACCCCAAAAATGAAATTTTTATTTGGTCTTAACCGCAAACACAAAAATCTTCTTGATGTAGTTGTTAATTATTTTCATCCACAACACTCCAAATTATGTTTTCTTTTGTGTCCAGCAGGGGAAGAAGGTGACCTGTAGCATCACTGCTTCCCCCAGTTGGAGACAATTTCCCACTCACACTTCCACACTTTTTACTTTCTTTGTTTTCATCATTTTCTGTCTCTTTTTTTATTTTTTTTAATTTTTTTACCTCATTGTTTTACACCCACACATTAACCTGTTAACTCACTCCAACCTCATTTTCCTTTCACCCCAACAGCTCTCATACAGTCAGCAATCAAATTCTCCATTCATCCTTGAATACTTGGTTAGCTTTAAATGTCACTGTTAATTTTATCAATTTATTTATCATTACTTTAACGCTAATCCACTTTTAATTTGCTTTATTTACTTTAGTTCAGTTTCTCCTATTTGATCACTATAATTTGACTATTATTATTTCACAGAAAATCAACTAATCTACTTTGTCTCCCTATTTGTCATCAAGGAATTTACACACACTCACAGGCTGGTCACTCGCCCCCACCTTTCTTTCTCTCTCACACACACGCACATTTTACTCTTCGTTCGTTCCACCTTTGAACCCGCCCCTCGAGGCTGGCTCACACACTTCATTCAAACTTTCTGCGAGACACTTCTGCTGATTCAGGACAACGCCCTAATCAGAACAAAGAGCGGGTGCCGTCCACTCTTATACACCTCACCCTAACTAGGACAATTAGGCTCACGATCTTCAGATCGCGCCACATTTGCCTCACGAATTATTCAAACTGCGCCACGGACTGGATACCGCAGTTTCTCTTCCCCATAAAAAATAAAACCAAATTAAACCCCCCAATTGACTTCACAGTTTGCAACAATTCGCGACACGGCCTCCTGCCGCAATTTCTGCACACCACAAACACACACTTTTAGACACAAATTATTTTTGTTACTTTAATTGACTCCCGTACTTCAGACGAGACGCCGACTCTAACGGCGCTTTCACACACACTACACCGTCCTCCTTCTGCATCAGGCACTGTTCAACTCAGCTCGGAATCTAACCGGCGAAAACAACCGATCCTGCTTTTATGCATACTTCAGACTGTGACAGGGACCTCTCCCCGACTTAGTTATTTAAGGAGCCACGAATCCCCAGGTCACCACCCTGGATCTCCTGCCCTCACAGGTCCTAGCCCCGCGTCCGAGACTAGGTGGGGTAACCAAACCCGTGACACACGCAGCCCTCAGCTGGCGACGAGGCCTTAAACCCCGCTTTCTAACTAATAGTAACACACGTTTCCTGCTTTAACGCACGGAGGACGGATCACACACCGCCACTTTTTTTCCTAATAACTAAGACGGATGAAACACCGATTCTACTAATCCGTAACAAACGTCTCCTGCTTTAACGCACTGAGATGTTCTTACGGGGCGCTAAACATCAACTTGGAGTTCTTAGAAAAGTCTCTTGCTTTAGTCGCTCACAGTACGCTAAACATCAACTTGGAGTTCTTACAAAAGTCTCTTGCTTTAACGCACTGAGACGGACGCTAGCCGCCTTTTTTTTCTACTGAGTGAATTTACACTGCGATACGTTCAACTTAGCGAACAGATAATTTAGGCTTTAAACAATATGCACGGTTCGAAAATAAACAGGTCGTGCTTACCTTTTAATCATGTGAGCTAGCTCTCTGTTCGCCTCGTTTCACGATCTCAGCTCTGCCAATTCATCCTCTCTGGGCCTCGAGCGAATCCCAGGGTTTCGGCACCAAAACTGTTAGGAAATCAGTTTTACCCCTGTTCTTTTATTCGTCGAAACTTCCAGAGACGGCACCGGAACTCAGTAGTTATTTTCACAAAACTTTTATTTATCTTTATTCATCTTCATTTAAGCATGCACTTCTAGAAGGGAAGACGAGGCCGGTGTGTCCCTCTGCAAAATCTTTACCCCTTTGTTAGTTACAGCCAGCTTTATAGAGGTGTCCCCATCATAAAACCCCCCTATGGTGTGCTGCAAACTCTGTGTCTATGTGAGTGCTCGTGTGTGACTGTGTACGCATACCTGTATGTATGTGTGTGCACGTAAGTGAGTGTGCGTGACAGTTAAAACACTGTGGGTGTAGGTGACTCCCTAGAGGTCATAAAAAAGCCATTTCCCTTCCAGACCACAGTTATCCAGGTCCAATATTGAGACCCCCACCCAAACATTCTCTGGGGAATTTCCTCTCAGGATTAACTCCTCTCTGTTTTACTTTCACAGTTCAACTGGGGAGGGTCTCCTATACTCTGCTCCTAAATTCAGGACACCATCAGGCCTTTATTACATTGAGGGCAGTGTCAATGTCTCTACAATAATTCTAGATTCTATGTTAACACATTTCTAAACTCTAAATCAGCTAAACATTTCTACAAGACTCACTTGGACTCTCTTTCATTTGGACCAAACCTCCACAGTTTTGGTTCCTCTGGTACTTTCCCCACCACCACGTGAAGTTAGAGAAGATCCGACTAAAAGCACAAATCCAAAATGATCCATTGAGTCAAACAGGCAGTTGTGTGTTTGATGTTCTCACCGCACATTTGTTGGAATTCTGCTCAAATCTGAATTTTAAAAACAAACCTCATCCTGCTTGATTATCACTGAGTTTATTTTCTAAATCCTGATTTCAGTGTTAAACTTCATGATTGATCGCACAGACTAACAACCAATCAGTTGTTGCTACCACGACATGATGACATATACTTTTACTGATATATTTGGTGTTCAGTATTCGGACACTGCATGGACCCCCTCGTGGCTCTGATGACGTGTTTGTGTGTTACAGCCCACGCAGGGAGTTCAGGGTTTTCTTTTCTAATGAAATAAGTGAAACAGACACAATTTACATGTTCGTGACTTTTTTTCTCTCTTCTTGTCATAGCAAAAAACCAAACAGTGATAAACAAGCTTTAAAATAATTCATCCTGTGTGAGTTTACATCAGCACTGTAAAAACAAGATTTTCTGTCGCTGAGTTTTCAGTTTATAGTAAAATGTAAAATTGTGTTTACAGCACCGTTCACAGGCTTTTCCTCTCACTGTGAAACCGAGAACTCTTTAAAGGTACTTCTTTCCTTTTTTCTTTGCTCAAGAATCCTTTATCTTTGTTTGAATCTGCAGCTGCTGAACAACAATACTGTGCTCTTAATAACAGACACAAATAAGGTTAAATATCCCAGGAACGTCAGGAGTGTCTGTCAGAGACTTTAAATGGCACCAAGCTAACAGGCTGAATGTCGGGAATGAGGGGAAAATCCGTCCTGATTGTTCTCTGCTCTCATTAGTGACACTGTCTGGATGACACACATCATCACACATAAACTAATAAAGTTGTGATGTAATAAAAATGACCTTAAATGCACGGATATCGATGGTGGTTTGAATTTAAACCTAAGCCCTGACTTGTACTTGATGCCCACAGATTGAAAGCTGTTTGATGTGAGTGTTCAGACCCACTGACTGAACCTCCCTTTGATATGGTAAAGATGAAGGACAGATCATTAATAACAATTACATCATTAATTTTGGCATCTAATTGGCCCTTCAGGTAATTGCAGGCTGTTGGAGTTTGTACATGCAAATTGAATGTGAAGCTGAACAAAAGCCAGATGAGCGTTTCCACGATGGAGTTTGCTGGAAAGCTTTGGTCTGCTGGTTGTCGGTGAGCTGAGGCGAAGCTCTGCAGACTCACAGAGACGGAAAACCTTCTTTTCTAACAGCTCGTTTCAGACAGAGCAGGAACTGAGATAAAGAAGGATTATTACAAACCGTGAACATGCAAAGCTCCTCTAGCACAGTCCAAGAATGAAATTGAGCACAATAATTGCACTTTTAAGTTACTGTCATGTTGCTGTTTGAAGCTTTGGGTCAGTTCAGGATTAATGTCAGTATTTCATGTAAATCTCCCTCACTGTGTTAAGGTGAGGGAGAGCCAGACTGTTGTTTTACTGCACAGGAACCCGACAAGTCAGCGACTTTAATGTTAAATGTAGGACAAAGGTGAAGGCAGCAGCATCACCACGCTTCCAAAATACTGAGATTGGAGGGGTAACGCAAATTTTCATCAACAGTCAAAAGAAAGAAAGAAAGAAATTCAACAACCAAACTCAAGTCTGGCTTCAATGTCACCTCCAAAAATGTCCCTGGGTGGAGATGTGGAACATGTGGAGCGCTGTGATGTTGAGTGGATTCAGATGGAGAGGTCAGAGCTGATTAGCATTCAGAGTCAAGGATGAAGGTCACAGAGAGACCTGAGAAAGGAAGTTTGGGTGATCCGAGGCAGCTTGCAGGTGTCCTCTGGAGTCTCTCTCACTGATCCTGAAAACATGAACTCAGAGGAGAAGAAATCGCTGCAGAGATTTCACCACGTTTGTTGTTCTGACTGTTACTGACAGACAGAGCAGCCAATCCCGGCACACCAGGGTCCAGCATGGCGCTGAAAGGAGCTCCATCTCTCAGAAACATGTACAACAGGAAAAGCTGAAAATCAAAAATCATATTAACCACAAACTTTTCAGGTTATTAACAGCAAACACATAGAAATCTGTTTGTGCCATTATGGAAATGTTTCACTCTTTTGTAAAACTGCCGCTCTTTCTACCTGATGAACATCAGTCAGCCCAGCCTAAAATGTTACATGTGTGAGGCAGACACGTAATAAACACAAGCAGAGAAACCATGTTGCACAGTCACATGATCATGATTATTGCAGCCTGTGTAATGCTCAACCACTGCATCAACAACTTGACTTTCAGCCCAGTGCATGCCCGCAAATCTCCCTTCTTCCCTGCAGTAATCAGCCATTTACAGGCTGTGAAGTTGGAATTTGCTCCAATCAGAAACTTCTGGAAATAAAGCATATGATGCATAGTGGGTGGGTCCAGCACTGGCAGAAATCAGAGAGAAATATCTTAATAGTAATATGTACAATTAACAAGCACCCTGAATTGGATAATTGAAGAAGTAAAACTTCTTCCAGGCGATGAAGTGCCAGAAATCCAAACTCCATTTCAATATGCAACAGATCTTCGAGATGTTGCATATTGGTGGCTGTAGCTCAGGTGACAGAGCAGGTCAGCCACTAACCAAAAGGTCGGTGGTTCGATCCCAGGCTGCCTCCTGGCTGCATGCCAAATATCCTTGGGCAAGATACTAACCCCATGTTTGCCTACTGGTGGTGTTCAGAGGGCCTGGTGGCGCCAGTGTCCGGCAGCCTCGCCTCTGTCAGTGCGCCCCAGGGTGGCTGTGGCTACAATGTAGCTGCCATCACCAGTGTGTGAATGACTGAATGTAGTGTAAAGCACTTTAGGGTCCTTAGGGACTGAGTAAAGCGCTATACAAATGCGGGCCATTTACCATGTTTGTGTTGCCTTCGGATTGCTCTAAACAGTTGTTAGTCTGCACTTTTCCTGTGCTTACTGAAAAAACTCAGTGAGTGAAAACATAACTGCGCCACTGTTCCCAATATCAATATAGAGTCTCCATCAGGTTCATGACTATGTGAAACCTCTTGTGTTTATAGCAGCAGAATCAAGGCAACTGAGCAAATCACAAATTTATCCAAGTTCAAGTTTGTGCTCATAAATCAGCAGGATGATATGATGAAACGCTGTCGTCTGCATATAACTTTACATCTGTAATATATTTTATTCTAAGAGGTATGATAACCAGAATCTGTTATCTAAGCTGAGTTTTTAAGTACAGTCATCTTCTACTTCCCTCCCCTATGGTGTGCCACAAGGTTCTTGTATGGAGGCCCTTATTATATACATAATGCTGATTCAACGTTTCAGTTATGGACGTGCTTCTGTACACATTACATTCAGAGCTCTGTGCACTCAAACACACATCTCTATGCTTATGTTTAACATAATGAAGATGTGACTACGACACCCCAGTCTATCTTGCACACCTCATTGGTCAGCTTAGTGCCTTCTTTGATGACATTTTGTTAAATAAACAGAAAAAGTGCTCAGTATTGCACTAGCTTCCCCTGTTTGAAGCTTTTGTTCCACATATAGAAATGTTGCTGCAGCCACAGCAGCAGCAGAGGTGAAAGGTTGCACAGAGAAACAGACAACCACACTTAAGAGCTCTTTGTGACACACACTCTTTCATCTCCAGGAGAAAGCGGCCAGGATTTTGCTCGTGCCTCCTTTCATTCGCTCTCTGAAGTCACTCAGTGCCAATACTGGCGTTTCAATGACAGCCAGGCGGATCGCCAGAGAAGATTAACAGTGTTCATCTTCTCCGAGGTATTCGAGTGTTTGCATAAAACGCATACAGCCACATGAGGGAAAACATGAGAAGAAAACAAATTCAACGATAGGGAGAAACTCCCATTTCAAAATGTGTTCAAAATCGGAGCGCTTCGAATTAGAATAAAATAGAGTAGATTTGATTCATTTCTTCTGCCTTCATGATATAACAAAAATTATGTAAAATCAGTAATTTTTTAGTAAAAAGGATACTGTACTCAAATATACAGATTTGTGTCTAATTACATCTTCCATTAACCTGACCCATATAATTAATCTAGAATAAATATCAGCGGGTTGGCAGTTTGTGGAAGCCACTATGTTCCCCCACTATATCTGAATACAGTGGAGGGAAAGGACATCTGCCTTGCAACTAATGGTGTTTTACGCATGTGGTGCTAGAGAGCGGAGATGCAATGTGCAAACCGAAGGAGAAAGAAGTCACAGGTGTTTGCGTGAAGGTACATTTAGATTCACTTCTGCACAGTCATACCCTACATTTTATCCCCTTCACCAAAAACACAAGGAAAGAAAAAGCCACTGGCATCTTATTAAAATGTTGTCTTCATCTAAGTCAGAGCTCTAACACAAAAACACGCTCGCAGGCCAGACATGTGACCCTCATCTCTGGAAAGCTGACAAGAGCTAAATAACAGTAGCCAGTTATAAGCTAACATTAGGCTCCAATGTCCTAAAAGTCACTTTCCCGCTGATAAATCGTTCAACTGCGTCTCACCTGGCATTGAAAGCTGCGGTAAACAGCGGACTGACTGCCTTCTACAGTTGAAATTTAAGGTTTTGTCTCTGACAGATGAAAATAAGTTATCCTAGCCACTGTAGCCAGGCTTACGCAAATAAGTTTCCGGAGGTAATTCAATAGAATTCTGCAAGCTGCTGACATCTGTTAAACTTTTACACACTGTAGCTTTAATTGTCAGTCCATGGTTTGATTTTGGGATCTGGAGTCTTGGTTGAGTATTTTCAGTACATTTGAGTTATTCTCACCATTTTAAGTCTTGAGTTGTAGTTGCTATAGTGTTTCCTTTCACTTAATTATGCTTTTCATCATCATTCACCCAATGTGACAGAATCACGTGACCTACAAGACAACCTTTGTGTTCATGCATATCAGCCAGTTTAAAGTTGTAACCCATCACCTCTGACTGTGATGGTGTCAGGTTCAGCCAGTTAAGGCAGAGTCTGGCTATGCTGAATGTGTAAACGTCAAAGTGTCTGACATTGTCCACAAAAACCTAAAGCTGACCTAATGACTGGTTGCCCAGTAAAATACTGGAGAACAGATTTAGTTGTTATAGTGCATTTAATGACCACATGATGCATGGAGGTCCAGGCTCAGCTCATCAAGTTGACCTGCAAGAACAAACAGTCACTACACACGTTTCTCCAAATTTAAGCTAGTTGGTTCGTAAATGACAAGCACCATGATTAAGCCTCAAAAGGGTCAGCTACAGCAGGTCAGTACCAACAAGCTGCCAGCTGCTTACAGATCAACTCAGTGTCCATTAACTAGCTGGCAGCAAATGCATGGCTTATATTGGTGCTCAACATCCTGGCAGCTCTCGTTAAATTCATTCACTTCACCTGGTGCCCATCACTCCCCAGTCAAAATAAAGAAGAAGAAGCCTGAGCTCCTACTTGTAATACTACAGGGTGGGCCATTTATATGGGTACACCGTAATAACATGGGAATGGTTGGTGATATTAAAGTCCTGTTTGTGGCACATTAGTATATGTAAGGGGGCAAACTCCTCAAGATGGGTGGTGACCATGGTGGCCATTTAGAAGTCGGCCATCTTGGGAAGCGGAAGAGGGCCATGGGACACATCAAACTTATTGGCAATGTCACAAGAAAAACAATGGTGTGCTTGGTTTCAACGTAACTTTATTCTTTCATGAGTTATTTACAAGTTTCTCTTTGTTCACAGCCATTGACATGTCGAAGAGGTTAACACTTGAGGAGCGGATCGAAATTGTGTTGATATCTGATGAACGCAGTAACTGGGTCATTGCAGCAGATTTCAACGCAAGACACCCTACGAGACCACCCATCTCCCATGCTACAGTCAGCAAACTGCTTGCTAAGTTTCATGAAACTGGTTCAGTGTTGGATTTGCCAAAATGTGGACGCAAGAAAACTGTCTCTAATGAAGAAACATCAGTGGCTGTCCTAGCTTCATTCAGCAAGAGCCCACAGCGTAGCACTCGCCGCATGTCAACATGCTCTTTTAATCAAGAGCTTTTCTGCATTTTTTTCCAAAATATTTATTTATTTATTTATTGATCTATTGGCTATGATATATTTTGCCCGCAACAGGCAGATGATTGTGGTTTTTGAGTGAACTTTGCTCAGTGGGGAAAATCGCTAGGATTTAGGACATGGATTCAGCTTAACACTTGTAATACGCACTAATACATCTAAAACTTCTGTCCAAAATTTTGGGATTTCTGGACATTCACATAGGCAATGCATCAGTGTACCTTTATCCCCACATTTAACACATATGTCCGGAACATTAGGGTCAAATTTGTTTAATAATGTTGGGGTGATATATGTTCTGATTTTCCATTTATACTGGATTAGTTTAAATTGTGTGTTTATAGATTGTGTTTGGGCTTTCAAGTAGGCTTTTTGACATTCCTCTGTGGTTATTCTACACTTTAAGTCTTGACACCATTCAAATCTTTTTTTTTCTGAGGACGTTTGAGAGCTGTCACTGAGGTTGTTATAAAGACAGGATATTAAACCCTTCTTCAGCTGATGGTTTATTGCTGTGTCCTTTAATGAGTTTAGAGTGGGCAGTGTTAGGGATTGTTGAGTTTTTGAAATGAAGCTTCTGATCCGTAGAAATTTGAAGAAATATTTGGAATGCCAAATTTCCATGTCAAGTCATTAAAGCACATTAGGGTGTCCTAGTCAAATAGGTCTGCAACTTTGCACAAACCTCTTGCAGCCCACATTTTAAAACCAGAATCTTTCCAACCAGGGTCAAAGGCCTTATTGCCCCAAATAGGTGAGAATTAGGATAGTGCTTGTGTTTCATTTTTAAACTTAGGTGCATCAAACCAGACACAAATGGTATTTTTAACAAACGGATTTAATGTATCTTTCAGATCTATATCTATCTATCTATCTATCTATCTATATATATATATATATATATATATATATATATATATATATATATATATATATTTATATTATTGTGGAGTACAGGTAAGAACTGAGCAGTAAGGGGGTAGTGCTTGGCCTTTCTAAATTTACCCAGGATAAAGTTGTCGTTGAAAACCAGCATGAAGCTGTAGAGAGCAGATGACATTTTAATGCTGTCCAAATTAAAGAGCTCAGTTCCCCAGCTACTCAAAACAATTTACCCTACAACATCTCTGGGTAGAAAATTAATGAATCCAAATCGGCCATCCTCTAAACATTCTCAGAGAATTAAACCACCCATTCAAAACAACCAGTCTAGTTCTAGGTAGTGTGTGTGTGTGTGTGTGTGTGTGTGTGTGTGTGTGTGTGTGTGTGTGTGTGTGTGTGTGTGTGTGTGTATAATAAAAAAAATAAATAAAAAAAAATCCACTCCAAAAATAGATGATATGGCACGTGCAAACCATGCTCCAACAATCAACTCTGTTGTGGAATCAATCAATTGATGGACTATGCCGCCAATCTCTCTGATTGGACGCGTAAACATTCCTCTTAGTCCTCTAGATGACTTCTTCACAAAGGCAAAAAATAATACTCACCAAATTCATTTGGAATAACAGACGAGCCAGACTATGCCTATCATTACTATATCTTCCATATGATAGGGGAAGTCTCTGTATTCCAAGCCTCATGCTTTCCTGCATTTTTAATGCAAGAAAAACAAAAAAAAAGAAAGAAAACAAAAACAAAACACGACACTATACACACTTTGCACATCAGCTTAAGTTTGACCTAAGAGTTAGTATAATTTGTAGAGTTCAAGATGGTGGAATTGCCAAGGGTACACAAGATCAGAAACTGCACTTGTTTAAATTTATAAAAATGAATGAGATTCCCCATACCAGATCGGTAAAGGCCTGGGTTAACGATCAGTTCTATTTTTAATACCACCAAATCACAGCTGCCCCAAAGTGCTTAATATTGAAAGTTGAAAACCCTACAACTTCAAGTCAATGCAAGAGTCAGATGATCAAGCACTTTCCAGTAGAATTTTGATGCCTACTTTCAACACTGTATAATAAAGGAGCAAGAAATTCCATTAACTTTTCTTTGCAACTGGAGCCAGAATCTAGCACTGTTGGAGCACACCAAGCAGCTCAGGCTGTAGCCTTTGGGATCAGTTACTTGATAGAAGTGAAACAAATCATTTAAAAATTGAATTACAATCAAATGCACAGAACACTCAGCTTTATTAAAGTCTTTATTCCATATCCAAAAGGCTTCTTGAAAGCAGATATATGCTCTTCAGTTTCACCTGCAAGATTAAGAAGAAATAACAGTCAATTAAAAGGTCTTTTAGTCATTAATACTTCACTGCATGCAAGTTACCTCATTAGACTTTTATCCCTTGCAATCCACTCGCACTTCTTGGGTACTGTGGCAGTACAGGACTCAGAGGATGGTGGCCCAAGACATTAATAGAATATTTGGAGTGAGAAAGTACTTCTCTTCCTCACTGGTAGCCAGTTCCAGTCTGGACAAGATGGGACGAAGGCAATGAAGGTACCTGAGGGGGCAGCGCAACCATACCTAGTGGCACCTCATAAGTAGACCAGGCATTGAAGTCAGGGAAGGGACGTGGTGGCATCCAGTTCCATGGGTGGTTAAGGAAAGAAGAACTTACTGCAGGATAATTTTGATAAGGAATGCCACCAAGGAATGAATAACCATTAGACCATGTTGGGCGAACCTCTCCAATGGGGCCAACAGGAGCAAAGGACCAGCCTCCTGGAGAGCTGCTAGGGCCAACCCATCCTCCACTGGAGCTCCCAGGGCCAAAGGACCAGCCTCCTGGGCCAACTGCTACCCCAGTGGAGCTCCCAGGGATAAAAGACCAATGTCCTGCAGAGCTGCCAATCCCTCCTCCACTGGTGCTCCCAGGGCTGAAGGACCAACTTCCTGCAGAGCTGCTAATCCTTCCTCCACTGGTGCTCCCTACGGGGCCAGAGGACCAACCCCCTGGAGAACTGCCAGGGCCAACTGCTACCCCAGTGGAGCTCCCAGAGCTAAAAGACCAACTTCCTGCAGAACTGCTAATTCCTCCCCCAGTGGAGCTCCCAGGGCTGAAGGACCAACTTCCTGCAGAGCTGCCAGGGCCAATCCCTCCGGCAGTGGAGCCAGCAGATCCAGGACCAACACCACCTCCACTGGAGCTGCCAGAGCCAAAGGACCAGCAACAGCTAACTTCCCCTCAAGCAGAACCATTATGTTCAGGGCCAGAATCAAGTTCTGCATTTAGCTTGCAACTTGGAAGCGTTTTACCTATCTACTGAACAGTTAGGAGCAAATGAGTGTAACCCTCCGAGGGGAACAGGTTGTCAACCTAATCTTATATTGTTTATATGCTGCCTGCTTTTTCTTGTCTTTCTTTTTTCAGACAGTCAATATGTCAAAATTTTCAGGTTAGTATTGTGGAACTTTGACTTAAAATGAAATATTAAGCTGAAATATTGGGATAAATTGAAAATCTAAGATAAGATAAAAATGTACTTTTAAAAAACATTTCTGACTTATACTTTTGTTTCTCAGTGCAGGAAACAAGGTTCCATAGATATGACCTATGATTCTGAACATACAATTCTTATGTTTTAAACACTTAAACTTAATTTAGATTATGTTTCAAAAACCAACATTTTAAGTCCTTCCAGGCATTTCAGATGGCTGTGGAGTTGCAAGACTTGCTTTTTGAACATTTTGTTCAGAGGGTTACACCAACAAAGATGAAGCGACAGTCCAAACACTGGACTGTTGAATTAAAACATGAACACAGAGGTTAATTATGTAAAAAAATGAATATTCAATATAGCACTGAGTTTGCATTGAAAATATACCTCATATCGGTATATTTAAATCCTACAGCTATGCTAATGTTGTGCTAAAAATTCATAGGACACTTACAGTTGCACATCTGAAGCCTTACAGCATCAACAAAACCAGCTAATGTTAGCTCAGCTCAAACTTGAGTGTTGTGGTTGCAGATAGCGTGTTGGCAAGGTTTGTCAGCCAGCAAGATAGTTATGGGTTATTCAGGAAATTCATGTTCACCAAATCAGAAAAAATGGTGAACAAAACTAACTCGACTTTCTTCTTACTGTTCAATACACAGTTGTAAGAAACCTGATGTAGGAACATATGATGGGTTTACTCATGCTAGCAATTTTTTTGTGTTATTTGGGGAGCGGCTTAGACACAGGAATGCATTTTCAGCTCACTAGCAGTAAAATTTTGGCACCCAGTTATCCTGCTGCATTTATTTACAGGCCATAATACCCATTATTCAGTGAACATTATTGTATTTATAAGCTTTGGTTCACTGTCCATAGAGTTAGCAGCACACTGCAACATCTAAAACCAAGATGATTGACAGTCAATGTAATTTTTCTTTTGTTTAATGTTTGAAGACATCAATTCTTGCACAGCTGAGGGTCAGCATCACCTGCAGAAACAAAGAAAAGTTACCACACAGGTTTTAATTGTTCAAGTGCTAGATGCTTATAAGTAGCCCCTTACCTCAGATCCGCGGCTCTTGAAACTCAGTCTCAGGAAAACCCTGGATACTGTGTCAGAGGAAAAGGAACAACTATATCATCAGAGTATTTAGAGAAAGAAAGGGCTTCTCTTCCCCGCTGGTAGCCAGTCCCAGACTGGACGATGTAGGATGAAGGAAATATGGGAGGTGCTGCGACCATGCCCAGTGGCACGCTGTAGGTATACAAGCCACTGAAGTCAGGGAACGACTTGGATGGCAGCCATCTCTGAGAATCGAGAGAAAGGGCTCCTCCTACAGGAGCAGTAACCCAAGGAACTCCACCAAGAAATGAGGATCCATAAAAGCCTCCAGCACCATCCCCTCCACCTCCGAAGCTGCTAGTCCCTACCACTCCAGTATCAGAAGTCCGGTCATCACCAAATGGATCTGAAACTAGAAACAGATTTCAGACAGGGTTTTTTGTTTTTTGTTTTTTGTTTTTATGTAAAAAAAAGAAAAAAGAAAATCCAAGCTTTAAAGTCTAAGTCAGGAAATGAAATAAAGGCTTTATCAAGTAAAACTGTTTCAGAAGACCTTAAAATCGACATTCTTGCTGCAGCTACACACCAGTTATCATAGACACTTGCCTTGAATGCCTGTAGGGAAACAAGCTGCTCTGCTGAACAGCAGGAAGCAAACCCAAGAAACCCTGTTAAGATAAAGGTTCTCTATAAGTACAAGTACGCAAACTAAACCACTAAACAATAAAGCTCAAAACTAACCTGAGAAACAGGTCAAGCACCATTTTTAAATCTCAAACTGCACCACAGTTCAGCTACAACAGGTCAGAAGTAACAGTCTGATAGATGCTGTCAGCAGAAGCTCTGTGCTAAGTGCTTATATTTGTGCTCCGCCTCTTCAGAATGAACTTCACCTGGTCCCAGTCAGTCACTGATTAATGCTGCATTCAGTTCAGCTCAGATTTTGAACATTTCTGATCTCCTCTTTGAAAGACCGTTGGATTGAGTGGGAGACGTAACCGTGGACAGTGAGTGTGAAATTATCCAGTCAAGCTGAGCTCAGACCATAATATAATCTTCTACACGTATTCTCATGTTTTGTAAGGATTCTTCAAAACCCTCAAAGTAATAATAAAGAATAAATCTTAAAGCTGCACAGAGTTGTTCTTTTATTATTCTGCAGCGTGGCCTGAAGGGTGCAGATGGAGTCCAGAGCTCTTACATACATGCTAACAATATCAGCAGCAGCAGCAGATTCAATTCAGTCTTATTTATGCAGCGCCAAATCACAACAACAGTCGAGGCACTTAAGGTAGACCCTACAATAATACATACAGAGCACTTTGGCAACAATGGGAAGGAAAAACAGGAAGGAATCTCCGGCAGAACCAGGCTTAGGGAGGGGCGGGGCCATCTGCTGCGACCGGTTGAGGTGAGAGAAGGAAGACAGGATAGAAGATGAAGGTTTAAGGTTTATGAACCGTATCTTAGATGGCTCTTCTACCTTTTGTCTCAGATGCTGAAGGGAATGAGGTGAATCAAATAGCTCCTCCTACAATATTAGGCTCACAGCAAGTGTAAGAACACATATACTGCTTTGTGCTTCTGATAAAGTGACAAATGCAGACTGAAGGTTAAAAGTGAGCATGAGATTCCTTCTTATCGGAGCGTAACGCCAGCATCACACTTTTAAATTTCCAGATTAGCTCATTCAGAACTGAAGAAGAGCAAAGAAGAGGCTGAAGAGCTGGTGAAGGGGGACATATTCTGTTTATTTGAAGCTACTAGGGTAGCTTTGCATGAATGACAGTTCAAAAATAATCTTTCTCTGGGAGATAGTCTAGAGTCTGATGGTTATTTCATTAGGAACCTGAAACATGAGATGATTTAGGATGAGGCCACCCTGAAGTGTCCCTCAGTCACATGCAGGTATCACGTCTGGTTTCCAAGAAGCTAAGATGCTGATGACAAAGATAGTTGGAGGCTTTAAAAGTGAAACTTTACAAACCAATGCATGATATATGACAGTGATTACGCCTCGCCATCTTTAATATACAGTCTGTGGTTTGTGACCTATGATGTGACTTGAACGCATCATGGATGCAAAAGGTGAACATGGCACCAAACTAATAATTATTTTCCACCACTCCCACTCTCAACATTTTGTCTTTACCTTATACAGATGTAAAGACCCGAGTATGTTTGCCTCTGAGCTGTGCTGCTGTACTTCACGATTTTCTCCTCTCTGTGGATTCAAATCACAAAAACACTTTCTGATTGTTTGGGGGGATTTTGTGTGGCATCAGAGCCAGTCTGAGTACTTCCATCCATCTGTTTTCAAATGCAGTTTCATTTCACGCCATTCGAGCATCACAAAGAAACTTTCACAGCTCGTGTGTTCTTGTAGAAACGCAGCTGAAGTTTGGATGAAGTTCTGTCCCAGCACCACCTCGGGTCTCCAGGTGTCTGTAATGAACGTGATGAGTGCCGAGCTCCTACATTAGAGCAGCTTCAGTCAGCAGCCAGCCTTCACCTGACAGAGCTGTAGATGACCTGCTGTTCTGAGTCAAACATGGTGTTGGGACTCTCTTTGAGGTCAGCTGATCATCTGTTTTCATTGTCATGGATACTGTGAGTCACAGCTGAACCTCCGTTTAATCGTGTCTGACTGTCCTGCAGGGCTCCTTTGATCTGCCTGCTGATAGGCACTGGTTGTACTTTCCCTGCACCAGGTAGGGCTCAGTCTCTGAAGGCCTAATATTTCACTATTTTTGTGGTTATTCTGTTTCAAATGAAACTGATTCCTTTGGTTCTACTTCCAGTTTTTCTTTGCTAAATCAAACATGGACTTATTTCTAATGCACTTTACAACTTTAGTTAAAACTGAGTTGGATAACACCGATCGATGGGACACTGGTCAGTTACCATAGTAACAGACTCTTTGGTCCTAATCTGCTCCCTGGCAGGTGTTTCCTCCGACTCCCTCTGAGCAGGAAATGACTTAAGTTTTCAGACTTTTACATCATCAGTTTCTGAAAAAAATGCTGGATGTAGCAAATATTAAACAAATTACAGCTGCTAGTAGTAATAATAATAATAATAATAATAATATTTTTTTTCTGGACATGATCTCGTGGATCAGGCTTTAAAGTTCTGAATGCAGAATCATTAAATTCTGTCAGACAATATTTGGAAATGCACAACGCTCTAAAAAAGGAGTTGAGTTCAACCCTCGACATCTTTTCCACTCTAAAATAATCATTTATATTTCCTGGTCTAAGTCCTGTTACACCTCCAAAACCGTCTTTCAGGTTTGATGTGTATCGGATGCGTTTAATCACCCGTCTGTACCTGTAACGCTGCAGCTGATTTAGGTGAAATTTGTTGGATTTCAGCTTCAATATTAATTTTGGAAAAATGAAAGTGGGTAAACGAGTGGACAGATTTAAATTCCACTCTCCCCTCTCTGCTTTAACTGAGACTCACCGTCCACCGGGAAACACATCCGCCTTCCTCGGCTCACGGCTTTCCTCTTCATTTACTGGTTACCATGGTGATTCCTTTTGGCTTCCCTTTTCCACTCTGCTTATTGAACCAGTGCTCGGCCGTGTGCTGCTCTCTGGGACGGTCCTGGATGTGTCGCGGTGGTTAGGACAGGGGTGCAATAATTCTCAGTAGTCCTTAAAGTGATCATTTTAAACTGTGCTTAAACTGTTTAGTAATTTGAACTCTGTGTTTCTCAGATTACAGGTATCCCTACCCAGGTGGTGGACCGTCTTCTGGATTATCAAACCTTCAATCTGAAGCTTTTCACTCTCCCTTGGTGTCCCTGACGTATGAAGATGCCCCTGAACATGGTGGTTCTCATGCTGGAAGCCAGTCTCCAAGCAGTCCGGTAGCTTCCCTTCCAGCCCCGCGTTCTGTACCCATGTACGAGCCAAAAAAGTTTGTTGTGACTTACGATTCCAGCTCAGATGAGTCCAGTCCTCCTGAAGTTCAGTCTCCTGGCCCCTGGTTCAGCTCTTTGGGACCTGTGAGGAAACCTCCCAGCGTCTCTGTGAACCCTCGGTCAGCTTTGAGAACCAGTGGACGCCCACATGTGGTGTTTAGGTCCCGTCCGGTCTACGAAGCTTTATTGCCCCCTCGTGGAGTCAGATATGCTGCTGGTAGTGGTGGGAACTCTGCTTCCTACAGATCATCCCCATTCAATCCAGCATTTGCATGGGATGAACGGCTTGCAGCGGGGCCTTCTGCCCTGTTCTACCTGGGAGGGTGGACACCTCGTCACCTCCCGGATGCCAGCGTCTGGAACACTGATGAGGTGAGCACGACTGAGCTGCCGTACCTGCCGCCTGCATCCTACATTGTCCAATCAAGAAACAGCTACCAGCGAGCAGCAGAAGTCCTGTCCCACTCCAAATACTCTGACGATACCTTCAAGCACATTCACCCCAGCGAGTCTCCAGATCTGCCTGAATCGGAGAGTCCAAAGGTTCAATGAGGATTCATTAAAACTAACACTGAGAACACGTTCATGTCTTATCATTCAACCAGAATTCACATGACCTGTAAAATGCCTCAGACTCTTAGACCGATTGATGTGAACCTCTGAGATCACCCACAAAGTGACTGCAGGGTTTTTCACATTCATTCATAAGAAGGTTGTTGCTGGAAACACGAGTGCAGAGAGTGAAACAGTGAAACCCCTTTACCTTTTTCTTTACTTTTTTGAAAAAGGTAAAGAAAAAAGTCAAGACTTTTTCAAAAAGTCTAACCCTAACCCTTTTTTCATTTTCCTGGTGATTTCCTAAAACTACCTTGCGAGTTTTATTTTTAAAACTGACATTTTTAAAGCATTCTCATAGCTTCTTTTAGCTTTTATTTTGAAAATCTCATCGAAAGCATCTTCATGAGGAAAAAATAATTTTGCCGAAAACATCCCATGGTGTGATTTTTGCTTTGGAGCAATAATTTCCTGTGATTATTTTGCACTTCCTCTCAGGCTCCTCTGTCCCGCTCTCTAAAACGCTCCGTCTGGGATCATATTTCCGGATTCATTCGCAGAAACTGAGGAATCGTCAGAAGCAGCTCTGCTGTTTCAAACTCGGAGGCCTCGCCTGTGCCTCGCTGCTTCGATAAAGGAAAATCACAGAGGACTGCAGATTTAGATGCTTTAGTCACAAACTTTCTGACGCTGTGATCGTGGCGGTGTGGGAGGTGTTTGAGGATAAGTGGAGATCTGCATGAAGCTGCGAGTCACATTAGCCTGTTTTCACAGGACTTCAGTCTGAATGTTTCATTTCACCGCGATCTACCCCCAACCTGAAATTTCACAATTTCTACACATGAAGCTGCTGAGAGTAGTTTAAGAAATCGAAGCTTCTTGTAAAGACGAAATAACGAGCTTTTGTTTTTAAAGCAGAGTGATGATTTAAAGGATTTGCGTGGAACTTTAAAACATTGTACTCGTGACGTGTGCGTCCCTCACATGTATGAGACGTGAAAGATGGACGTCATCACGCTGCTCCAGGCTGCTGGTTGTTGTAGGGCACAAATAAACTAAGAGGTCTGTTTTTCTTACACTTACTATGTTTGAAATGAGACTCAGTACAAACCACAAACTCGATGTAAGAGTTTATAAAGGCCCAAATTCTGCAGATGGTGCCGCAGAGGGTAAAAGAAAGTCTTAAAGATGAATGTGATGACGTGTGCCAACCAGAACAGCAGAGATGATTGCTCACAGAGCCACACGGGCCAGATCCAGTTCAGATGACTCCAGCAGCCGTGACCACGAGACGCTGACTCGAGCTGACACGCGTTCAAATGATCGGCGCTGCCCTCGTCTCAACTGACAGGTCTGCCGCTCATAACGATGCCTTGCTCTGACATTCAGACGGAGGACGACTGTCAGGAACCAGCGAGCCAACAGAACAGTTTGGCTGTGACGTTTGGAGGGACAGACTGAAGGTCAGGAAGGAAAATGTCTGTATGTCAACGCTCAGCAGCGACGACCAAATCAAACGCTTATCCACGTCGGAGTTTCTGCACGCATTTCCCCTTTTTACAGCTGGAGAACTGATCATTTCTACACCCGTCAATCTGCCTGCTGGGTCAGTTTTGGATCTCCTCCCACCTAAAAGGAGTTGCAGGAGAAATCTTCATCAGCCCAAACTATCTCAGGAAGCTTCTTTCACACCAAGGACCTGGCCTCTCTAAAGTTACCCACTAACCCACGGACTGTCCCCAACCCAGAGGGTTCAGTCCACCAATCTGTGGACTTCAGACTCGGAGGTGTTACCTCTGATCCGAGCCTCTGCAAACACAAAGTCTCAGTGTCTGTTTTTCCCTCTTTTGGTTCCTTTCTATTAATAATGTACCAGATCACTAATCCTGCAGATAGCTATATGGCCACATCTGCAACTTTCTCTGTCTTACATTTAGTTTTGGTGGATTCGGGGTGAGTGTCGCTGCCTCGCCTCAGCCACAGGTCCACATCCTGTGGACGGGCGTCGGGTGTGTTGAGACATTTGACATCATTATCTAATCCAGGCTATCATCAGCCCGGATCTGTGTGAGACTCTGCAATAAAGAAAAGTAAAATGGTAAATGGCCTGTATTTATATAACGCTTTACTTAGTCCCTAAGGACCCCAAAGTGCTTTATACATCCTGTCATCCACACATTCTCACACACACTGGTGATGGCAGCTACATTGTAGCCACAGCCACCCTGGGGCGCACTGACAGAGGCGAGGCTGCCGGACACTGGCGCCACCGGGCCCTCTGACCACCACCAGTAGGCAACGGGTGAAGTGTTTTGTCCAAGGACACAACGACCGAGACTGTCCAAACCGGGGCTCGAACCGGCAACCTTCCAATTACAAGATGAACTGCTAACTCTTGAGCCACGATCTACATCAAGTAGAAAAACTCGATGTAAAATCAACATTACAGAATTAATTTATGTCAGTTTTCAAAATCAAAGTGTGTTATTCACACTCTGAACTTTTCATTTATTTATTCATGCGCACTTTTGTCATTTTCACTTTCTACAGATGTGACATTTGAACAACAAAGTTATTAAATAATAAACCTGTAAACTTCAGGCGGGGTTAGTACTCGGTCCATCACTGCAGTATTTTATTGTAATAACAGAAAAGAGCTGACATGATGACGCTAGTGTAGAGAGATTTAAATGAAACATGGAAAACCACAGACAGGGTCATTAAGGATTCACTGTCCAGCTGTCGTCCTCATTCAGCCAATCACAGAGCTGAAACAGAGGAAACCAGCCCAGAGAGCGGCGAGGACACAGCTGATCCGTTTCACACATCTTGACCAATCAAAGTCCAAATGATCGCACATCCACCTTTCCAACCAAGTGTGCTGGCTTTAGCTGAGAGCTCCACCCTCTCAGTGAAATCTTGGGAACTTTATCCAGTCGTGGACTTGGAAGTACAGGATTGGAGAAACAGGTAAAAACCATAAAGCACCAACAGCTTTAACTTCAGATAAATATGTTTTACAGTCGCTGCAAACACAGGAAACAGCCAGGGTGAGAAATGTGCTTCGAAAATGCCACAAAAACCTGATGAATCCTTTAATTAGCACCATTTTGGTCCAGAGTCAATGAGGCGTTCACTGTCAGCTGCTGGTTTCCTCCCAGTCTGCACCGAAACACCGAAACAGGCACAACGAGCAGCTTCCACATATCCAGTCAGACAGCACCACATGCATCATTCACACGACAGAGGAGAACAGTCGGAGCTCATTCACCCTGCAGGTTTTACAGTCTGAAAAAATCCAACTGTTCTTTGATTTCCAGGGTTGAAAGTTTCGATTCTGCAGGACTAAAAAGAAAACTTTTCAAGATGATTTAGGTTATAAATCTGAACTCATGGATGGAAAGTGACCCCGCCCCCCCACAGCTGAGGTTTGAGGAAACCAAATGAACATTAGAGGTGGGAATCACCATACATCCCACGATACGATATTATTGCAATTTTTTTAAATATGTTGCGATATTCAGATTCTGTACATAAAGGTAAACTTTATCAGTATTCATTTTATCTAATGTCAAAGTCTCACACTCAGTCTTTCTCTCATTTCAGTCAGTTTTATAAACTGAACGGTTTGTATTACAGTCTAGTCCAACTTAACTGAATCAACCATCTGGTACAATTATAGCTATTCTGAACTATGCAGTTTATGAAAACTATGCAGCCCCTTCAGCAACTGAAGAACTTGAAAGTAAATTAAAACAAAATATAATTTTACATTAAATAAAAAAGTTTTAAACTTAATTAAAATAAAACATGTCTTAAATTAAAATAAGTAAACTGTCATGTTTATTGCTGCCAAAAACAAGTTAAACACATTTGGACAGTGAAGGAATGTCAGGATTCTTGCTCAGAAAAAGGATCAACATGCTCTGAAGTCACAAAAACTTTTTTTGTAACAAAATATCGATTTCTGCTGTCCCTGTATCCATACATTATTAGCAAACAAAATATCACGATGCTACACAGTATCGATTTTTTCCCCACCCCTAATGAATATGATTTTGTAACTAACCACGCTCCAGACTTCACTTTCCAGCAGTCATTGTAAAAAAAAAAAAAAAACCTACATTACATGCTCAGTGATTTTAAACCAGCATCAGCTCTATGGGAGGCTTTTTCACCTCTTGCCCACAAAATTACCTTCTGTTTTGGTGCAAACCTCTGTTATTAAACCTGTCTGCTGAGCGTTCGCCTGCTCTACTATTTGAATGAGCTCAGTTTGAAACATAGCTCTGTGTTAAAAGGTGCAAAGCAAAAAACCCCAACAGGGAAACCTTTTTGGAAAGCTTGTTAATGTGAGTCCAGCTTTTAGCCCAGAAATCTTCTCATTCTCACTCATTTGGGTCATTAAGGAAAACTGAACTTTCTATCAGCACTTCCTGTTTGTAAGCTAACAGTGGGCGAGCAGTCAGCCACCACGAGGACGTTCTGAACAGGTTTAAAGCTTCATTATCTTTGTTCTGCTGCATGTGGATTACAGACCTGATCAGAACAGTGATTTGAACGCTCTTATGCTGCCTGCAGGAGGAGATTCCACATATTTATGATACATTTTTCGTTTCACAGAAAAGAGAGCCGATCAGTCTTTATCAAAATAAAATTCAGAGCTGATTGTTTTTGCAAACTTACACAGTTCCTGATGTGATCACTCTCTCCAGTTCACCTACATTACCTTAGTTAAGCTAACAGCCGTCGCTTCAATCCGAGTTCAGAAAAATGAAAACTTAATGAATCTGGAATCTAGAAAGGAAATAAATGAATAAGAATTAGTGACGTTGTGTGTTTTGTTGCTTTGTTCAGCTTCAAACAGAATTTCATGTTAGCTGACAGTTTAACTTTCCATCTGGGCAGCTGTTTGTTTGAAGGCATGCGACGCTAACCCTTAAACTCAAAACTCTTCAGTCCAACATCAGCTCAGTTTTTAAAACAAGAAATATTTTTAAATTATCACTTTTTGTTATTTTCTATCAAATATAGCTTTAAGTTATGTTTGATGTCTGGATTAAATATCAAAGAATCTGATGAACTTGCATTAAAGTGGTCCCTGTTTTTTGTTTTTTAAAATATATTAAAGTACAAACACTGCCCCTCGGAAGGCTTCCTTATTTTGGCCAGTCAGAAAAAATTGAGCTTTTCGAGAGGCGGGGCTTAGAGTCCGGAACTGAAGCAGTTTGTCTGACAGAGGTCAGCATCACATAAACATGAAGAGTGATTAACAAATTTATATCTGACGCCACAGAGGCCCTAAATTTAAACAAAATGACCAAAATCATTTTAGATTTTTCTGTAATGTTAATTCACCAGTAAGTGTAAAAACTTTAATTAACATTGATTTTTTTTATGCTAAAATGTAATTATTGTTGTTGTTGAATTTTCTAATTTACTGTTTTCACAAAAATGCTGAAAAAATGGTGAAGTTGTTGTTTCTAAAAAATGTGTGTTTCCTTGTTTTTATGACTGGTTGTCTAATAAATTTGTTAAGGGCTGTATTTTTTTAAAAACTGTGAATCATAAAAAGCTTTTCTGACCTGGGATAAAAACACTGAGCTGGAATATGAACTGAAAGAGATCTGCAGTCAGGCTACGACTGCTCAGGTACGTCTGCGGCAGGTAAATAATATTTGTTTGATGAATCAGATTCAGGTTTTCATGAACTGTGTGTGACTCTAGCCAATCAGAGACTGCGGCTCGTTCAGGCTGATTCAGAGAAAACCCGGTCTTTAAAAAGCAACACGATATTTTCATTTCATAAATATTAATAAACTGACATGCTTGTACAAAAAATAAATATACACGTAACATCTCCATGACACCAATCCAGTTCTTCATCTCGTCAGGTGGTTGCCAGGCAACATGAAGGGTTGTTTTGACTGTTCTGTCTGCAGCGAGCAACCGTTCACCGTTACGTCGCCGTTTTCAAAGACGGGGAGCAATGAACCCATTTATCTGCCAATTACAGCAACTTCCCATCACGTGGGTTCAGACATCAACAACATGTCGCGTGGGTCAAGTACATGGATTTGGTTTTTGAAAAATGACCTGAAATATGTGAACAACACGTTTTTAACGACAAGAGGGTGAAATCAACAGTTACATCACATCAGGACGGAAGTCAATAAAGTGCATAAAACCACAAAAAAAACAGTCATCTGATAAAAACCTACATGTTTTATACATGGTATAAATAAAGTTTTCTCTGTGCATGCAGTTAGTGAAGATTCTGGCGTTTCTTCATGTTTTCCTTCTCTGACTCGATCTTCTTCATCCGTCTGCGGAGGCTTCAGGTTTTATGATCTGGTAGGTGATCAGGTACTCGGGGTAGGCCTGTGGGCGGCAGAGAGGCGTTCACTGACACTCTGTAACAGACACTCAACCTTCCCCAGTTACACCGAACAAAAAACTGATTCTTTCATTTACATTTTCTCTACAATCACTTTGAGCTGGTGTATATGAAACGTGCTATTCATAAAAGGTTTCATGACAATTTTACACTCACAGAAACTCTGCAGCTGTTCATCATCAACTCCATTTATATTCACAGAAAGCTTTGAAACCTTTTCATGCACACAAGTGATGAAAACAGATTTCTCTTGAAACAACACCGAGTTAACCCCCCAAACTAGCTCTGAGCTCAGTTCGTTCTCACTCACTCAGTTTGTTGTGAGGAGCTGCTGGTCGGCCTGGAACTGAATTTAAACTCAAAACAAGGAGAGATGTTTCAAGGCGAGCCACAGGCACCTCTCTGCTTGTTTGCGTTTGCAGGAAGACGACAGTAAATGTGACACTCTGACATTTTAACGTCCCCACTTCCTTCTCGTCCTCTCAGGCTGCTGCTTTCAGCACTAAAGCAGACCTCTGCATGTAATGCGACACACTTGTAACGTGGCTGATTGCTCGAGTGGACATGTATTCATGCCGCTTTGTGAAGTGCCACTTCTGAGAAGATATTGGTTTTGGCACAAGACATTAGAAAACGTCCAATTGTCTGAGCACGAGCTGCTCTCTCCACTTATTCAACGACTATCTGTCATCTGGCTGTTTGTGTAGGAGACGCGTCCGCCCTTCAGAGGAAAGCTGAAGCCAACACGGCCGTGCTGCAGATTTAAACAAAGCTCCACAGAGTTCGGTATTTAGCACGCTCGGGTTTTTGTGTTAAACCTTTAATAAAATTTGTGATTATTTCTTCAAAACTCTTAATTAACCCAAAATATTTGATGTTTCTAAGACTCCAAACCACAGACTTTATCCAAAAATAAAGTTCTAAGGGTGACGAGGTGTTTCTGACCTGCTCTCCTCTGTAGATGACGTACTCGGCCAGAGCGAGGCCGTTAACGCTCGGCCTGCCGGTGACGGAGTGGTGACCTGGCGGTGAATGAGCCATCTTCATGGCGCTGAACTGCAGGAAGGATTTACCCAGAGTCACCCTGCAGAACAACAGGTGCCTGCGAGGAACACAAAGAAGCGTGAGAGTGGTGCTCCGCTGCAGTCTGAGCACAGGTGTGTTTGGGGGTGGAGGGTGAGGTCAGGTGGTGTACCTGTGGCAGACGTAGCAGGAGCGGTCTTTGTGGACCGGACAGCCCGTCCCTCCTCCGATGCCGTAGACGTACTGGTTACTCTTTGACGAGTTCTCTGCAAAGTAAATCCCGGCGCCGAACATCCCCCCGATGTACGCGTGGCGTTCGTCGAAGCCTTTATGGATGATGGCGTTGACGAACGGCGAGCCTGAGAGGGAATCGATACAGTACGATCAACGCCCACATTAACATTACTGTTTCATGTCATGATTCCTATGATTCACGCTTCTGTCCCAACAAGTCTCTACTTCACTATCTACCTGTGAGAGGTGACCAACAAAGCTCTGAGCACATCTGCACAGATCCCAGGACAGCTGCCATTTTTACATCTGTCCCTGAACGTCTCATGTCCTCTAAAGCCTCGAGGACACAAACAGCTGCAGGCCTGACGGCTGAGTTTTCAGTCCTGTCGTTCTTCTTTATAATCCGCTTCACAGCCATGTTGGGCGCATGTGTGGTTGGAGATGAGTCCACGTGGTCACATGAAGCAGCCAGGCATGCAGACGTGCACGGACCGTCACTCAGACCGTGGCAGACTCGTGAAAATAAACTCCAGGCCTCGCACTGCAAGATCGCCCCGATCACAGACAACTCTGTGACTTTGACCTGAACTGGTGTTTATTGGATCGTCGCCGGCGATGGGAGCTGGGAGTCCGTCTACAGTCCACCGTTCACAGGCAAACATCAGAGCAGAAGACATAGCAGATGTCATCTCCTGCTGGCTTTGAGTTTTTGAGCCACACCAACACATTCTTCACTTGTGACACTTCCTGAAAATCAAAATCGTGTTGAAGCATCAGTGTTTCGACACACCCGAGGAGCTTTAGAGGAGAAGGGGAAACAGCCGGACTTCCACGGAGGGATCTAAGAATGGCAGCTGTGCTGAAAACCAGCGATGTACGTGGCCAAGTTTAAATCATACAAGTCTTCCCCCACTGCTCTACATTGGTACACCTGATATTATAGAGGTTAGATCTGTTGACTGTCCTCCTGCTACCATCACAACACTTCTGCTGCTTGTTCCTATAACATGATCTTTGGTGTTCTGACCGTGAAACAGCATGCGCTCATTGGAGTGGTTGTGGTTTTCCTCAGACACTTCCTTCCTGCGGTGGCTGTACCTCTCCCACAGCTTCTTGTTGCAGACCTTCTGGATCTGAAACACAATCAGCTGAGAGTCAACACAGTGACCTCCTCTAACCTCTGACCCCACCACCGTCGTGCCCAACAGATGTTCATGTGAGAATAACAACGTCCCGTGGAGCTGGGTCACAACGTCCTGCATCTTAGCACCAAGTCTGTGATGGCGACCGTGTGTAAGACCTGCATTCTCATCTAAACCAAACAAAACAGAACTCGTACAATGAAAATGATCTCCTGTCATGTGCTACACGTGAGAGAGGGCGGCTTCAGATTCTTCATCTATGAAAGCAAATCAGCCCACAGCTCAGAAAATGACCCAGCAGCAGCAAAGACACAGCCCTCCAAGTCTTCGCAGCGAGTTACCTTGACCAGGTTGTATCTGTTGAAGACTCCTCCAGCGTGGCCGCCGTCCCGGTGCTCTCTGATGGTGCTCTGCATCTGACCAACAAAAACAAAACCACATTAGGACCACGGCCTGGTAGGCTGTTAGGCCTTTAATCTCAGCAAACGTCCTCTCTGTGTTCACTGCCACCTGCTTTAGCTTCTTCACACTTTCACTGTACGTGTACTTTATTCTGTGCACACGACACGTTTGTGTGTCCTGAAGTAAGCATCGCTCACAGCTGGCTCTTTCACAGCGATGAAATAAATCAAGAGTTTCAGAGTTAACCTGCAGGTCTCATCATCAGGTATGAGTCAGTACCTCCTCCTCCACCGACTGGAACTCCTTGTCGTCGGCCGAGAGGTCGATTAAGATCGTCCCACTGTTGGCTGTGTTCAGCGTCAGATACGGATTCAGACCTGTCACAAACACACAAATCAGGAGTCTCTCAGATACGATGGAAAAAAGCTTAAAGCAAGCCAACCCCGACCCAAACAGTCAAAGTCATCGTGGTTACATGGGGCGATCGTGGCTCAAGAGTTGGGAGTTCGCCTTGTAATCGGAAGGTTGCCGGTTCGAGCCCCGGCTTGGACAGTCTCGGTTGTTGTGTCCTTGGGCAAGACATTTCACCTGTTGCCTACTGGTGGTGGTCAGAGGGCCCGGTGGCGCCAGTGTCCGGCAGCGCCAGTGTCCGGCAGCCTCGCCTCTGTCAGTGCGCCCCAGGGTGGCTGTGGCTACAATGTAGCTGCCATCACCAATGTGTGGATGACTGGTTGTGTAAAGCGCTTTGGGGTCCTTAGGGACTAGAAAAGCGCTTTACAAATACAGGCTATTTACCATTTACCATGCCTCGGTCCACCTGCTGGTATAACATGTGTTTTCTCTTCATTCATTAAAGCTCATGAAATGATTGGAATGTGTTTCAGTCATTAGGTGGAGGAGACCTAACCCCCTGGCTCTCGTGAACCTCATCAGTAAGAGGAGGGGGTCCTGTCAATCAAAACAAGGGGCCTTAAAGGGGGAGGAGCTAAGAAATTATGCTCAGATCAGAGAAATAAAGATTATTTAGTGTTGGGAATCATACAAAGCTGCTCTGATAGAGTCCAATGATACAAATCTAGAGCGCACAATGAGCAGAATAACTCCAGTTTAAATGTGTGTGTGTGTCCTCACTCTGCGGCCCACTGATGAGCCTCTCCACTCCTTTGATGATCTTGTGTCTGTGTCCGTAGGCGTTGATGCCGATCTCCTTCAGCTCGCGATGACCCATCTCCACCAGAACGTCTAGAGTGATCTACACACACACACACACACACACACACACACGTTTACTGCCAGAAGCTTAAAACTGAGTCAGAAACCATCTGCAGGCCTTTGCTTGATTCTTTTATTTGCACTGAAACTAAACGACTCTGAAACAGATTGTTTATGAAGCGCGACAGCTGTCACCCAAACTAACCAAGCAAAGGTCATTACAGCTTCTCACAGCTGCTGCAGAGTGGTTTTACTTTTCATTCATCTAGGAGTTTTATCAGCATTCATGTGAAAATTATGCGCAACTGCCAGGTGCTGCTAATCAGATGCTTTTGATAAACTGATGATCAACACGTGAATATAAAAGATAAAAGTTTAGGCAGACTCTACAGGTCTCAGTTAGCATGTTAAAGGCCAGAGTTCATTGGCTGTTTGGGGGGGCTGCAGCAGAAAGCCTCCTCTCTCTGAAACAACATGGCCGCACAGCTTTGGTTTGCACAGCTGCACCTGAACAAACCCAAAGACTCCTGGGACAACGTCCTTTGGACAGGCGAGACTGAAGTGGACGTGTTCGTCCATTAAGCACAGCAGCACATTGTGACTGTGTGAGAGGTGGTGATTTCAATGTTACCTGTGCTGGTCAGTGATTTTAGTCCCATCTGCAGAGGATGGTAGTCAGTTTTCACCATCTCCACTCCTGGAGTGAGCTCCCATTTGTCAGGAAAATGAGCTGTAATTTAACTCACTTCCACTTTCATGTCCCAGTTTTTAAAGTAAATCTTTTAAAGTGAAAATCAGCCCTGTGTGCTGAAATGGGAACATGTTAATGCCAATAAGTAGTTTATGAGCCAAGAAGACAAAGAAAACAAAGCTCTGATTTTTTTAAAGGTGTTAACAGCAGCCGAATCATGTCTTAGCACTTCCTGTTGATATCACTGGATATCTGTGATCTTCAAGTCTCTCCACAGTAACAGCAGGAATAATTGTTGTTCATCAGTCCTTTCAATGGATGGAAAGTTTCCTCATATTTAAATAAAGAAATTCTTCAATGAAAGTCGGTGCAGCTAATGTTCTTGTACCTGCCATCACTGTTTCCTTACACACGGGAAACCTGCCAGTAGTTTGCCGGTGTCGAAGTTCTCACCTGCTCCCTGTCGAAGATCTCCAGAAGATGCTCCAACCCCAGGTTCTCCAAGAACTGACAGATGCTGAGCTCAGTCCCTGAACAACAAACACAATCAGTTCAGAAACCAAAACAAGACGGCATTCATCCAGAGGCTCTCGGCACGCGATCCACAGGGATACAACTGACCGCAGTGGGAAAAGGAAAAAAGCAATTAAGTAGAACATCGCTCAGCCTGTTACCAAACTGGACGGTTCACACCGTCTGTGACAGAAACCCAATTGTCCCTGCAGCTAACACTCGGGCAGGATACGTCCTGGTTGTCACAGCTTGATCGGATTGGTGGCGTCTTCTTTGGTGATGCGTTTGGCTCGCCGTAGCTCAAACCTCATGGAAGATATTTAACTGATACTACAGTGATCCTGGGATTGATGTAGAACTGAGCATTTTTGCCCTTAGCACCTCAGCTTTCTGAAAGCATATGTCATGCTCCCTGTAGTGGCTGAAAAGTTACCCTAAACTCTGACTCTAACAGGACCAAAACTTCCAAAATGAAGATCATGTTTTATTCAGTCATAATAAAATAATAAAGTAGTAAAAAGAAAGCAAGAGGAAGCTTTTTATCTCCTGGACTTCAGGAGTCGCCCCCTGCTGGCCAGTTTAAGGCTCTTCAGCTCGGACCTCACTTGTCAGACCTTCAGCGAAAGGTTAGCTGTTGATTTCACATCAGGTTTTTTTTAATCACTGACCTTCATCTTTTTTCTCTGTGCCCGGGGATCCCTCCACAGCCAACAGCAGGGCCGACATCTCAGGAAATGGTGAGGACGATGATGGCGGCGGCGAAGACGAGAGGCTTGCAGCAGCGGCTGTGTTACTGGTCGCTGCTGCAGATGTGGAGGAGGAAGAGGTGGAAGGGGAAGAAGACAGGAGGAGAGAAGGTGTGGGGCAGGCGGATGACGAGGAAGGGTTGGAGGAGAGGAGTGGTGGGATAGGGGTTACAGGTGGAGCACCGGAGGCAGACACCGCTACGCTGATGACCTGAGGTTTGTAACAGCCAGGGAGAGCGGAGGGAGGCATTGCCGCTGTTAGCAAGGCCCGGACATCATCAGCCTGCAGGAGGAAGAGGAGGAGGAGCTTATCAATATGTTTTATAACCACATGCTGTTTTATGGTGGACTGTCCCTTTAACTCAGTGTGAGACTGACTGTGACCAGGTCCAGAGGCGACTGTCCTTCCTGGTTCCGCAGGGTCGGGTCAGCGCCGTGAGCCAATAGGAGAGCACAAAGCTGCGTGCGTCCCTTCTGAGCGGCCTCGTGCAGTGGCGTGAACGCCCACTTATCAGTGGCGTTAACACAGGCGTCGTACTTGATAAGGAGAGCCGCCACATCCACGTGCTAGAAGAGATGGCACAATGTTCACACTCAGCAGGCTTTTATTGTGAAAGGAAATAAAAACTGATTTATGTCCTCTGATAATCGTGTTTGTGAGATGTGAAGACACACACACACACACACACACACACACACACACGCTAACTGTGTCATTTCCCTCCTGCTCACTGAAGTGTGTTTGTTCACACTCCGTCTCCAGCTCACCAGTCTGTGTGTTTTGGTGCACTTAAACCAAAAGGGGGCGCCACAGGGGAAAAAACAAAAGCTCAGTTAAAGCCTTTATTACTGCCACACACAATAGAGCACAATAAGGCCACATTAGACACAATGGCACCACTGTGTGGTCAGTTTAAAAACTACAATTGAAAAGTTGTGGAGGACTTTTGTTCCTCATCACAGGGCAAAGCTTCAGCTGGAGTTCATAATAATAATAATAATAATAATAATAATAATGGATTGGATTTATATAGAGCTTTTCAAGGCACCCAAAGCGCTTTACAATTCATTCACTCTCACATTCACACACTGGTGGAGGCAGCTACAGTTGTAGTCACAGCTGGGGCAGCTGTGACTACAACAGCTGCCCCAGCTGTTGTAGTCGATATGGGGCGATATGGCGAGGCTGCCATATCGCGCCATCGGCCCCTCTGGCCGAGTTCAGATGTGGTTTTAGGAGTCAGTTTTAGGTTCAGAGCTAACGATGTGTGTGAATGTTATCCCCGACTCACCCCGTACGAGGCAGCGTTGTGCAGAGGGATCAGTCCACCTTTGTCCTGAGAGTTGACCTCAGCTCCGTGCTGCAAAAGGTACTCTGCCACCTCCAAGTTATTATAGCCCGCTATACACACAAAGAAAAACATGCGTATACATATATATGACGGTATGTTGGAGAAATTAATAATGCAAGAGAATAATTTAACATTTAATAGAATAATTTAACTTTAGCAGGATGTAAAATACAAATTAAATGTGGAATCAAATATGTGAAACTAGATATCACAAAAACAAGTCCTCTTTGCCATCGAGCATTCAGGCGTCACTTTGTCATGACTGTAAACTGTTTATATATATAAACAGGATCTTAAAGTGAAACCACTTAAACCTGCATTCTTTGGCCAGCAGGGGGCGACTCTACTGCGTGCAAACTTCTAATATATATGTGCAGCTGATAAGCTGCTAAAATGTTTTGGATCCTTTAATTTGTTACTAACTTGTTACAAATGTAACAAAACTATCCCCATAAACAGCTCCACACCAGGGGGCGCTGCACAGTGGAGGTAACACGGACTGTCCTTTAAGACTACACCTGCATGAATAATGTAGGCGCTGGTGTTTCAGGTGTGTGTATTTATGTACCGGCTAAGTGCAGCGGCGTGGAGTGCCTCCCGTGTTGGTCTCGACAGTTGACGTTGTCTTGAGTACAGAGTTTCTTCACTCGAGCCAGGCAGCCTTTCTTGGCGGCGTCCAGCAGGGCGGCGTCACCCCGCAGGAGGTCCTGGATGTCCGTGTCGGCGTCCTTCACCAGATCCAGAGGGGTGTTACCGTCCCGGTTTTTCTGGGTTGGGTCGGCGCCATGCTGGAGCCAGGAAATAACCAGAAACTGGCAGTTCGACTCTGATGTTCAGTGAGCTGTGTGGTGCTGCTGCTTCTATCCTTAAAGTGTTTATTCATTTAAAACACGTGTGTGTGTCTGTGTGTACCTGCAGCAGGAGTTTGCAGATATCGTATTTGCCTTTGGCGGCAGCTTCGTGCAGCGGTGTGAACTTCCAGAGGTCAGCCACGTTGACCACAGCGCCGTGAAGAACGAGCAGTTCTGCGACTTCATAATGACCGTAGGAACAGGCGTTATGGAGAGGAACCAAACCGCTGCAGCAGAGACAGAACCACGACTTCAGCGCACATTTTTCCACCACACAGAGATGAAGTCTGACACATTTCTTTCATGGCTGCTCAAGTCTGAAGACACGCAGTCCTCCTCCTCACCCTTTATCCTTGGCGTGGACGTCAGCTCCGTGCTGCAGCAGGAACTGGACGACTGCCAGACGGTTGTAGCCGGCAGCGAAATGCAGCGGCGTGGACTGCCGACCCTCCACATCCCTGCAGTTCACGTTCTGTGCTGTGCAGAGCCTCTGCAGATGCCGATGAACATGGTGTGCAGAGACAAAGAAAGCAGAGAAAAAGGGAAAGAGTTAATTTGTTCAGTAACTTTAAGTTCAACAATGAAGCAACATCTGGACCAACAGAACCTGCAGTTCCTCTAATGTCCAGCAGGGGCTCCAGCATTGAGTAATGCAGCTGTAGCTCCTAGCTTTTGCTAGTGAACTGGAGTCACTGAACATTTTGATGACGTGAATGTGTTCCTGGCTTTAGAAATCAGACTGGTCCTCTAACATGGCTAACCTTGACGACATCCACATCTCCTGATTTGGACGCTTCTAGCAGCTGTCGGTCGACTTCAGAGTTCCCGATCAGAAATCCTTCTGCAGAGACAAACAAATGAAACACAGATGAGCAACAAAGGTTTAAAACTAGTTTAGGTTTAAAACTAGCCGCCTGCTCACTTATTTTGCAACAAGTGAGCAGGTGGCTCATTTTCTCATGACTTGGTTTTAGAACAAGAGACGTCGCCCTCTGCTGGTAATTAGAATGAAGGCAGGTTTAAGGCACTTAAGCCACACCCACCTTTCATTTCAGTTTATGGATTTTAAAAAGAGGACGCAGCAAAGACACCATGTGTCTAATAATCATTATTCTACTGATTTTGTCGTCTTGATAAATCAGTTGATCACAGACGGTTTCTCCCAAATTTACGAGTTCTTAAATTAAATTAAGTTAAAGGTTAAATAAATGGAAAAACATGACTGTATTCCAAACATCCACATGTGTTTGGTGCAGCAGTGTTTCCAATACCTGCTTTCCTTCTTCGAGTTAAAAAACTGACTATTAAAAGCAGACGTGATGATTTCCGTCACCTTGCAGTATCTCCTGCACGCTCTCGTTGCCCAGCTGTGACGGTGACAATCCCTGCAGCGACGTGAGCAGCGGGTCGCAGCCGGCGGTCAGCAGCAGCCTGCAGGTCTGCAGGTGGCCACAGCGAGCGGCTCGATGCAGCGCCGTTTGGCCGAGATGATCCACCGCGTTCACCTGGACGGAAACGACAGGCGGGATTCGTCTCAGGTGTTTCTGATGCTGCAGCGACACTTTCTAATGAACGTGCTTGGGATTAACCACACATTTCAGCTGCCGTTCACTCACCTTCGCTTCATGTTTCACCAGAACCTCAATGACATCGTTGTGGGCTTTCTCTGACGCCATGTGGAGCGGGGTCTGCAGGCTGAGGGAAACAGTGACATCACAAAAAGATCAGGAACTGTGTGACATCACAAACATCACTGAAACAGGAAGTAAAACGCTCTGACACCTCGGGACTCACTCTTTAGTCTTCTCGTTGACGTTGGCGCCCTTCCTCAGCAGAACTTCACATACTTGCTTCCTCTTTGGGTACGGAGAGGCAGACGCACAATGCTGAGAGCGCACACACACACACACACACACACACGCTTGTTTTTAACACTGAAAATTGTCAATCCATTAAAATCTGTGTGAGTAACTCGGGGCGACTGCACAGGACTGAACACGGCGCCTCACCAGCGCCGTCTCCTGAGTGCGCGGGTGTTTGAAGCTGATGGTCTCCACGCTCAGATGCTTCTTCACTTGAACCATGTCGGCGTCTCTCGCTGCCTGCAGCAGGCTGTGACCTCTGAACTCATCTGAGAAAACAGAAAATCCTCGATGTGCACGCTAATCTGCTAATGACTGTTTGACTTATTTTCTTACAAAGAGGGAAACAGGACGTACAGGCAAGCTGCTCCTTCAGCTGTGCGGTTGGAGCGAGGTCAACGGAGCTTTTATCGTGACAGTTCAGGAAGGTGGGGTCGGCGCCGTAACTCAGCAGCAGAGAGCACACCTGTGCAAACACACGAGGGCCACCTGAGTAAGAACGGGGGAGGAGGGACTATTTCTACAGCAGAAAGTAGTTCCGGTGCCCATGATGCTGTGCTCTGTGCCAAACATAAGGCCTGAGGGCCAGAATCAGCCCGGCAAAGACTCCAATCTGGCCTACTGGACATTTTTGGAAAAGCTAAAAGACGACACAGATTATGGACTTTAACTTGATTTTCACAGATTTCACAGCTTGTCCTGCTGATAAAGACAGAGCCATAGTATAAAGTAAACGCAGAGTTATAAAGTAATAGACAATTAAATCTGCAGTAGAAATATATGTTTCTATTCTGTGTTGACTTTTACACATTTATTTTTTTAGATTAAGGCCAAAGAGTGGAGCTGGCAGATCTCCTCAGCAGCACTTCTTTTTCTTACATTGAGATTTCTCAGGGATTAAATGTGCAGTTAAACTTTTTCACCAGCACTTAAGATCAAAGCGGCCTGTGCGTGGCCCGCAATAATCTGCTTCATATTTATTGGTTATTTGGATGAAGCAGAAGGAGAAAGAGCGTACACGGTGTCATTTCAGAAGCTTAACTGGCATCACAGTGAGATTTCGTCGGGAACAACAAGGAGAAAACATGTTTAATGAAGGCGCAAATATCCGACACAATGAAGCGCCATCTAGTGACCAAATAAAAAAAAAACCGCAACCTCGAGGATGCTCTGAGTGTAAGAGCTGCATTAAGGAAAAAATTTTGCATTTTAATTAAAATGCAAATCTTCAGTTTTTCCATCCTGAAAATTCTGTTGATGAATGGTGTCCTGCAGGTGTTGAGCTCCAGGGTGCGCTGTGATTGGCTGTAGTGAGTTTTGTGTGTGTTTTACCTCAACGCGGTTCTTGGAAGCAGCTTCATGCAGAGGCGTGAACTGCCACAGGTCCATGGCGTTCACGCAGGCCCCGTGCTGTACATGGAGACGGGACGGATTAGTATGGGTATGATCCCCCCCCCCACCATGTGCACAGTGCCCGCTCTGCTTGAGCCTGATAAAGTGACAGATACCTTCACCAGCAGCTCGGTGACCTCGTAGTGGCCGTACGAACAGGCGTTATGAAGAGGAACCAGGTCCCTGAAACAAACACAACAGCGGTCAAAACTGCTGCTGCGTTTAACACGTCACAGCCGAGGTGGAGCACTGCGTGTTAAAGAAAACCATCCACAGACTGCAGGCCTCTGTTGAGCCTTACAGACAAAGGAAAGGGCAAAGAAGCTCCACACAAGCACTTACCCCTTATCCTTGGCGTGTACGTCAGCACCGTGCTGCAGTAACAGCTGCACCGTCTTCACGCGGTTGTAACCAGCGGCGAGGTGTAGCGGCGTGGACTGAAACAACAACAGCACCCGGTGGTGTGTTACAACACAGGGACACAGGGACACAAGCCTCCACCCTGCTGTCAGAGTTATGACCAGCACGGAGAGTTTCTCTACATGAGTCTATTCATGTGAGCCACACTCACCAATGACCCACCACTAATCCATTAACCCTGGAGAACCCATGGGTTCTCCAGGGTTAAACACAAGGAGCTGGATCCAGTCACGATTTTTAGGTTCTGTCTCCATTTATTTTTTAGACATTTTACTGTTATTTTAACAATTTCATTCATTTCTGCATTATTTGTGCTGGTTAACAATATTTAAACTATGTATCTGTTATTTCTATTTAACTCAATAACTTTCAGTTTACTTTAACCAGTTATCAGGGGCGGAGCTAAATGGGGGGCACCTGTGGTTCCCATGTGCCCCAAAATGTGATTAAACTGATTAGGCATCACACACTTCTTAGAAAAAAGTGTTCAGCTCAGTCTGATATAAATTCAGACCCTCCTCATTACCTTTCGCCCATCACTGGCGTGACAGTTGACGTTGAGCGGCGTCAGCAGAGCCATCAGCTTCTGTTCGTTCCCACTCCTGTGGAGACATCGGCATCACGTTCAACCAACCACAGCTGGAGTTTAATTAATTATATTGAAGACGTCTATTACAGAAAAATCTGCTGATGTGTTTTCTCATGAATGTCAGAATCTACTGAAACGAGAGCAAGCGCTGACAGACTCTCACTTCCTATGTTTCTGAGAAATGAATCAAAAATCCTGATGAAAAGCAAAACTTCACATTTAAGCAGCTAGAAAAGAGAAATTTGGGGATTTTTAATTTTAAAAATGACACTTGCTCGGTTCAGCTGTAACATCTAAACATTTACGCTTCAACCAAACAAGGTGATACAGAATTACAGAGTACTGTACCTGGCACTTTCCAGAAGCTCATCTTTTCTGTATTCACCTGCAAACAAAAGAAAACAGAAAAAAAAACCACAGGAAGAAGCTGATAAAATGCTTCTCTAAACTTGACCTTTGACCTCTTTTTCTTTCAGTCTTAATATGAACCACAACCAAAGTAAAGGCTAATGCGAAAAAAAAAGTAAAACAAAGCTCAATGAAATTAACAATTTGCTAACATGCTAATGTGTAGCAGCTACGTTTACCTTTTTCTGAGTGTATTTGCCATAAATACCAAACGAAACTATTCTGCTCATTGTCTGTGTTTCTGTGCTGAGTCTCGACTAGAGAAGCTTTGCCTGATTTATCTTATTTATCGTAAAGTGAGTTTGATGTCAGCTCATCGTAATCGTAGCAAAGATCTGCAGAAACTGAGTAAACGGAGCAGTGTGAGGGTTTCTCCCTCAGGGATTACAGTCAGCGCATCACTGTGGGCTAAGTGATGGACGGAGATGTTTCATTTGATCATCCAACACAGTGAGATCATATGTCAGACAAATAACCAAACTTTAAACAAAGATTAAAAAGTGTCAAAGGCAAAAATCTATCAACACCAAAAACAAAATTTTTAGGAATATGACAAAAACCAGGAAACAAAACCACATAACTGCGAAAAACCATATAAAAACCATAAAAGTCAGATTTACTGTTTCATGTGTGTTTACAGAAGAGTGAGACAGACTAAAATCAGAGGAAAGGACATGATGTGCTGGAAGTGTGATTATTGATACACGTTCATGGTCACAACTGAATAATAATTTATCGAGACGGGGCCGTGACCGCCTCGTCCAAACTTTGTCACAAACAGGTGAGCTCTAACACCTGCAAATGTCCCCGTGAGGTCCAGCTCACCTGTCAGGACCGCTTTGGCGGACGCATCAGCCAGATCCAGAGCGGTTCGACCGTCGGTGTTCCTGATGGTCGGCTCAGCACCGTGCTGCAACAACACTATACACACACACACACACACACACACACACACACACACACACTTTCATTAATTAATGCGTCCAGAATACAAATTAAAGTGAGTTTAACAGGACGCAGTGACTCAGGTGCTCTTCAGTGAGGCAGGTGACTCAAATCTTACGTAGAGCAATAAACAACAAAAAGAGCTCCTCAGTTTTTATTTTAATAAATTAGAATTTTTTAAAGATTTTAGAAGGCTCTGATTGGGCAACATGATCTACTGACACTGCAGGAACTGTGTGATGTGTGTGTCCTGACCAGGAAGCTGTCACTGAGCTCAGTGACAGCTTCCTGGTGACTTCATGGTCTCGGCCTGTAGTACAGTAAAGCTGGTGCAGGGTGCAGCTGCCTCATTATATTCAATATGTTTGGTTTCAAAAACTCAGAAGTCAAAGCTAATTTACTGTGGCTATGTCCATCTTTTATATACAGTATATGGCCACAAATAGTTTTCCAGGACAGGAGCAGCAGGAGCCAAACGCAGACACAGAAGACGACAGAAATGAACAAAATGCAAAATTTTATTAGGGATCAGGAAGCAAACAGAAATACAAAAGTAAGAACAAAACGTCACGGAGAGCAAAATCAGGACAGCAAACAAACCAGGAGGGGAACAGGACACAGGTGAGAGCACCTGACAGCAGGAGGAGACAAAGAGGGCGGAGCAAACGATGACGATGACGCAAAGGAAGGTGAACCAAAGCAGGAAGTAACCAAAAACACCACGACAAGACGACTCACAGCAAACATAACATCAGACACGGGAACACAAGAGGAACTGACATGTACACAAGACCAGGAGGAAGACAAACACAGAAACAACACAAGCAACTCACAACACACGCGAACAAACCAAACTGCATCACAGGTTAACTTCAGTTACCGAGTCACATAAGAAGTATCAAAGCTGCTGATAATTCATTCAACATATTTCCTGAATTATCTCTAACACAAAACATCATTTCAGCAACGTTGTGTTTGCCTGAAGTCAAATTTGGTTTGAATTCAAATGAAACCTTTTGTGTGTGTGTGTGTGTGTGTGTGTGTGTGTCAGTGTGTGTGTGTGCAGTAACTCTGTGTCCTGCAGGTGTTTGAACATCTGGGTGCTTTTGTACCTATGCACACATCGATCTTGCCCTTGATGGCTGCCTCGTGGAGCGGGGTGTAGTTCCAGTTGTCTCTGGCGTTGGCGTCCGCCCCGTGGTGAAGCAGCAGACTCACAACCTACGCACACAAAAAAAACACACAAGGCTGCAGAGTTTCTGAAGTTTCAGGGGAAAGGTCTCCACTTTCCAGCTCTGGATACAGAACACGTGGATGTACCTCGGCGTGGCCGAAGGAGCAGGCGTTGTGGAGCGATATCAGACCGCCATCATCCCTGGCATGGACGTTGGCGCCGTTCTGGAGGAGGAAGTCCACCACGTCTTTACGGCCAAAGCCTGGAGACGCAGAGAGCGACACGAATGAACGAGGCTCATTATTCCTCCGCTGCCTGAGCCCTTGAACACCTCTGTGACTCCTCTCATTCTACACCCATAAATTATTCAGAGCGAGGCGGCAGCGAGCTAACGGGGCTGTACAGGGAGGAGGCAGCTTCATCATCATCATCACAGGGGAAAAGAGACGCACGGAGAGTTTTGTGAGCTGAAACATCACTGCAGTCAGTTTGACAAAGAAAAACACAACCGCTCCAAGTTTTAAATGAACGCTGATGAAACTCTGCAGAGCTGCAGAGCGAGGTCATGATAACCATCCACACAGATCCGGCTTCCATCCACTCAGGTCTGGGGAAAATAACAACAGCATAAAACTTGCACTTCTTTTTATTGCAGTACAAACTTCTTAAAGTACATTTCAAAAGAACAAAGAAAACAACTTGAATATGCAGAAATGATGAAGATCACAAAGAGACTGAGCTGCCTGGGTTTGTGCTCCCTGTGTGCTAACAGCTGTTTATATTGTTTTAAACCAATTATACATACAATAACATTACATATGCTTTAAACCATTCATGCTACTTATGAATGTGAAGCCGTGTTAGCGTCTGGCAGAAACACGAGGACATCATCAGTATATAATGAGATAATTATTATTAATATTATGTTTTTTAAAATTTTGAAAAGACCATAAAAACTGTAAAAAGAAGACGGCAGACATGCTGTTATCTGACAGGTTAATCAAGCCTGAGCGTCTCACCTGCAGCGAAGTGCAGCGGCGTGGATTTCCGGCCCGCCGTGTCTCTGCTGTTCACGTTCACGGCTGTCACCAGTTTCCGGACCCGCTCCAGGTCTCCGCTCCGACAGGCCTCGAACAGCTCCCTGCGGCCCTCACCGGTACCCGGCTCTGCCACCTCCACCACCACGGGCCCCGGAGACACGGCTCCGCCCCCGAGACCCGACACTCCTGAACATCTCCGGCCAGACGACATGGGCGGAGGAGAGTGGCCTCTTCCCAGTTTCAAGCTGCCAGTTCCTGAGAGTTTGGATTGCGAGCAGCAAACGGACGAACCCCAGAACCTCGCAGCCACCGAGGCCATGCAGCACGAGTCCTGGTACCTGAAAGGCCCCAAACCCAGGAAACCATGAAGAACTGCTTCAGCGTCTGTGCAGCAGATGGAGTTAGAAGTAATAAACACAACCAAGAAGCTGAGAAATCTTTTTCTGTTACGACTTCACCGGTTTTACTTTAAAGTCACAGATGACAGATCCTGTAAAACCAAACTTCCTCTGGACTTGTTTTGCTTCCATAGGTCAGGTGAAGAGTTGCACACTGACTCAGACTTTCTGCACAAACATTCGCCTGGAATCAGTCTGAACACCTGAATGTGCAAAAACACACTTTTCTAAACTATGACTGAAAAAAGGGAAAAGCTGGAAGATCATTTATGGCACATTAATATTAAACAGGCTTTTAGGCGCATCCACAATGCACTGATGTTTTTCACTACCCACTGATGATCACGTGGGGCGGATAGTGCATTAAACATTTTTCATGTCAAACATCTTCTGAGAAGTCCTCACCTGCTCACTGACGCTACGACAGCAGGAGAACAATGACACGGGGGCTGCGTAATATCAGCCGCTGAAAGCATCAAAGGCGCGTGGAGGGATTTCTGCGTGTACAATCGGACCTGAAGAACAAAGTGGGTCACGTGACCCGAAAGGTTGGAATAATCCTGATTTTTAAGAAAGGAAAGAAACACGAGCGTTGGTGAGACCGAGAGATGCTCGGAGGCGGAGACAGAACCGAGCGGGACCGACCCTCCACATCCATCCACGCGGGGATTTTCATAAAGACGCTTTGACAAATACATTTTAAAAAGATCTCCGTGCACTCACCCTGCGCGCTCACAGTGATGTTCCGGGATGTGAGAGCTGCTCACAGCAGGATGAAGCTCCCCTCAGCGGCTGACAGGAAGGCTCCTCCATCCTCCTCCGCCTCCGGGAGCGCGGTGTGTGGATGCAGAGAGAAGCAGAGCCGCTACAAACGCCGTGAACCCCGCAGCTCAAGCACCGACAGCAGACCCCCCCCCCCCCAAAGCAGAACAAAGGAGAGCTTAAATTTTCTACCAGGCTCCGCCGAGCGAGCGGAGCTACTGTCTCAATGCACTAATAATAATAATAATAATAATAATAATAATAATAACAATGATCTTTTCCAGCACTTAAAGGATCAGAACATGATATATGTATGTAATACTGAACATGTTATGTGTTTGTTTAAGGTGGAATGAAGGTTATATTGATTGAGTGCTTTTCATAGACAGGCAGTCACAAAGCGCTGTACACAAAGGTTACAATAAACAAGAAGTTAGGAACCAAAACAGACAATATGGACGATACAAAAAGGTTAAATAAATGGTAGGTAAATAGGTAAGTAAGTAAGTAAATAAAAGTTTAAGATTAAAACAAAACCTCAACAGAAGGTTTGTTTAAACAGAAACGTATCTCATGGAGTTCCATGTCTGTCCTACCTGCTAGCATCTTGCTGTTATGTGCTGATTGTCTCAGGGGCATCTTTACACAGCCTGCACACCTGCCACACCAGGTGAGACCCCAGCCTCTATGGATCTTGTGCTTAGATTAGTCATGATTGTCTTTCAGTCCAGCTCTGGTAGGATTTCTGTAAGTCAGTCACTTCCTCTACCTGCTGGTGGCACGTACCGTGCAGGGCCCTTCCACGATGGTCGATCATCTCCTTGCTGCTCTTCTTTTTCAGGGTTTCTGCTTCCTGAGGTATTTACTAAGGGCTGATGTACTCAGAACAAGGTCTTGATGTATGTTGCAGTCCTGTGCTCCATGCAGCGTTAGCTTTGACTTCCTGATAAAAATGACTAGAGGTGGACAACTCGACCCAAATGATACCAGCACTGGGACTGGTGTCAGACTGGAGTACTTTCTATCCTCTAAGTCCAGCTTCAAATATCCACTCTGGAAAATACCTGAGCCTTTCTTGTGTTCACTGTCACTTGATTTGATTTCTAGCCTGTAGCACATTTAAAACAACAGAAAACTGTGGAAAGTAAAAAAAAAAATGATGATGACTGAGCTCAAGTTGTTGGAATGGGCAATACTGGCTTTCTTTGGTATCAGGTAAACATTTGCAGCAACGCACAGCACTACAAACTAACTTCAGTTCATCTCAGGTCCTTGATTTCCTGTTTGGTTCTAGCCCCACCCACAGACAATCTGTCCCACCAATCAGGACATCAGAGTAATTTGAGTTTTACAGTTTGGGCTTTCAAAGAGTTTTTTTTTATTTTTAAAAAAAACCTCTTACAGTTTCATTGTCTCACTGTATGATTTTATCCTCAGAGAGGGCAAAATCGAGTAATCGATAGGCTAAGAAACTTTGTCCTGCAGGTTTACCACACATTTGTTCTGCAGGAGAAAATCAGATCAGTTTTAAAGCTGCTCCAGTTCTCGAATCTAATTTAAATCAAAGTTTTCCTGAAATAAACTGTCCTCTGGGGGGGAGGGGGGGGGGGGGGGGGGGGAACCCTGCTCACTCGTGCAACGCAGGGGTTTAAATCGAGCATCCCCAGCCTCTGCACACGGAGTTCGTGTTGTGCGGCAGTCTGCACGCGCGCGTGTGAGCTGATTATCTGCAACCTGAGGAACTTGAATGCAACACACCACAGAGGCCTCATGCTGCATTCAGGTGCTTCAGTTTTCTGTTTTATTTGGACAGGCTTCTGTTTTGTTGGGACAATAACATAAAAGTGATTCATTTCCAGCTTTAAACATGTAAAAATATTAAATTGTTACACAAAGGTCACCTGCCAAATATGTGAGTGTTCACAAGCAATGTTTTTAATTCCCATCCATCATCATCATCATCATCACAGGATCCTGAGGGAACTCTTCAGGAGCAGCTTTGTGTTTGTGTGGAACCAGCTTCCAGTTTGGATTCAGGAGACAGACACTATCTCTACTTTCAAGATTAGGCTTCAAACTTTCCTTTTTGCTAAAGCATATAGTTAGGGCTGGACCAGGTGACCCTGAATCCTCCCTTAGTTATGCTGCAATAGACGTAGGCTGCCGGGGGATTCCCATGATGCACTGGGTGTTTATACAGTTCTCTGAATCATTAGTTATTATTAATCCCTGGCTCTCTTCCACAGCATATCTTTTGTCCCGTCTTCCTCGCTTCACCACCAACCAATCACTGCAGATGGCTGTGTCTCTGTGACCCTGGTTTCTTCCTGTTAAAAGGGAGTTTTTCCTTCCCACTGTTACCAAGGTTCTTGCTCATAGGTTGATTGTTGGGTTTTGCTCTGGTTGCTCTGTATTATTGTAGGGTCTACCTGACAATATAAAGTGCTTTGAGGTTGACATCTACGGCTATAACATGTTAAGAAAAGTGAAATTTACAAAACAATAGAGGAAAACCATCAGAAGCTTTAAAGCTTTAGACCATCCTACAGAGAAAGTGTGAAGAAACTGTCAACATGTCAGAGAGTACAGTCTCCTTCACCATAAAAAGGCCGTCAGAAACTGGAGAACTTTGGCAAGGAGCGGTCTGGCAGAACCGCAACACGAGCCACAAGAGAATCCGGAGATACGTTTCTGAGAGAGCAGCTCACAGGACCACAGCTTCAAGCACAGTTTAATAGTGATCATTGTAAGTCTCAGTTTCAAGTGTAAAGAGAAGACTTAGAGTTGAAGGTTTGATGGGATGAGATGCAGCAAGAAAGCCACTGATAACAAGACTGCTAACAAATCTGAAAAAGAAAGAAAAGGCCTGCCTGGGTCTTGAAACCAAAGGACTACTGAAGACTGGAAGATGCTGTCATGGACTGATGAATCAAAATCTGAATCTTTGGTTCATCACACAGGATTTTTGTACATAGCTCAGTGTGTGGCACCAACTGTGAAACATGTAGGAGGAAGCATGATGGACTGAAGCTGTTTTTCTGGATCCTGGGTTGGTGAGTTAAACAGAGTAAGAGACATCCTGGAAGAAATGCCCTCCATGGCGTTCTCCACCTGGTTATTCTGAGGTTCATCCAGCAGCAGAAAAATAAACAAGAAAAAACGACCAAGCCCAAGCTAAAGCAGAACTACCTTAGAAACAAAGAGCAAGAATGTATGCTTGAAACTAGGGATGCACCGATACCACTTTTTTGGAAACGAGTATGAGTACGAGTACTTGCATTTCAGTACTCGCCGATACCGAGTACTTAATAAAAACATGATTTAAATTTACAGGTAACAGCTTTAGTCCTATAATTTAACAAAAAAAACCCAAAAAAACAAGGGACTGGTTTGGAATTAAGAACATTTATTTAAAATGAAAAGCATGTTGTATGCAACATATTACAGAATAAATAATTATGAAAAAAAATTTAAACAGTGACAGTGCAACTCAAGTATTGTTTTCAGTTTATTGTAAACTCTGCCGCTTTGGACAACACAAGGGGCATTAATAAACATCTTTGCCATTTAGTGCACAATATTTGAATAAACTAACAACATCCACCAACATAGAACTGTGGCAATCAGTGCAACTGAGTTAGGTATTAACATCAAGTCTAAGATGACTCACTTAATGGAGAGAAAACGTTGTTCAGTTCACTGTGAATTCTTCCACAGCATGTCTTTATCCTGTCTTCCTTCTCTCACCCCAACCAATCACAGCAGATGGCCCCGCCCCTCCCTGAGCCTGGTTCTGTCGGAGGTTTCTTCCTGTTAAAAGTGAGTTTTTCCTTCCCACTGTCGCCAAAGTGCTTGCTCGTGATTGTTGGGTTTTTCTCTGCATGTATTATTGTAGGGTCTGCCTTACAATATAAAGCACCTTGAAGCTCCTGTTGTTGTGATTTGGTGCCATATAAATAAAATTGAATTGAGGTTAAAAAAATCTTCCTTTAAATTGTGCGGCTGTATCTATCCAAGTCTGTGTGTCTACTGTATTGTCTACAGTCATGCTGCATGTTCCTAATACAGTGAATGAAAATGTTTCATGAGTTCTGTGTGGACGTGGCAGCAGCAGTTTGTGTCTTTGTGTTTCTAAAAATAAAAGAAAAATACAGAAACCTTCAGTTCTGTTCATAATAAACCTCCCAGCATTTCCACAGGCTGTATGTAAAAAGCTGGAGTTCCACACATGATCAGAGAAAAACGCAGCAGCAAACACTGTGATCTGTGCTGAGCAACGCCCTCTGCTGAGCAAACAGTGGAACTACAAAAGGTGGTAAATGAAAAGCAGCTCAAAGCACGGCTTTAAAGAGATTCACTGAAACACACAACAGTGTCCACATCTGCACTTTATAACAACATAAAGCATCATTATAGGAATAAAACTTTATTTATAAAGCGTACACAACAAAGAGAAGGACACCAGGAACAAAACAAGCCAATCAATGGAACGACACTGTCACGATTTGCGAAGGCAGATCGTGTGGAGATGAGAGAATGAGGACCCAAACGCAGGCACAGATACAGGGGAAGGTTTTAACTGAAGGCGAGCCTTTATTTATGGCTGTACGAAAAGTCTACAACACAACAAGCGAAGGGGAACTGAGAAACACTAACAAAACCTGAACTGGGAGAAGCTATAAAAGGAACGTAAAAAACAATGCAAAACCTGTAAGTCGGGAACGCGGAAGCTGAGACATGAGAACACAGATGAACAGAAGATCCAATGATGGGAAGCACACACAATAAATACACAGAGAGGAACCATGGAAATTCACAACAGGAAGGAGACGCAGCTGAACCTTATTAGACCTGACGAGACAAAGAGGAAGAAAACCTCAAAACACTGAATGTGGGACACTCTAAAGTAAAACAGGAAACAACACGAACATAGAAACCAGGAACACTAGACACAAGGGAGGCACACAGACAAAATCTAAGGGCTGGAAAATCACAAAAGTATTAAAGGATAACCAATGAGTTAGAAATACAAAAGACAAAACCACGAAAAAACACAAAATCCCAGAATATTAAATAAACCAGAGAAAGAGCAAATGAAAGCACTCAGACACACAGGGCTTACACTAGCAGAGCACACAGCTGGAAAAGCTTTACAAGCTAACTATGAGTTCACACTAGATAAAGCTGCCTAAGGAAAGAAAGCTGGTTTGGATCAATGAAGCTGCAAAATATAAACAGTTCAAACTGTTCTGTGAAAAGAAATCAGATCAAACTGACATGATGTAACCTTGATACCAGCATGTTCACTGTTGTGCAACTCAGTCGAGTTTATTTCAAACAGGAAAAGTGCAACGAGGAAGAGATTTGGTCACACACACCCTGTCTGTCTGATACAATAAGTTCAACACAGCCAGGCTTTCTTTGTGTTAGCTGGCTTAACAAAACCTAAAATTTCAGTCAGACCTGACAAGTATCACAATGTTAGTTTTCAGATTTCTTTGCTTTCTGCTTCAGGATCAAGCTCCAACTACCCTAATCAGAGACATTAGAATAGGTGATAGAGAAAATAGAAAATAGGGTTATATGGTCTGATCACCACAAGCACAAAAATAAATACTTGAAGTCAAACTCAGATACTTGCTCTGGACCCAGTTATGGGTGCAGCATTAGTTACCGGGGTGATACAGCCAGGTAAGCAGAGAGCTGCCTTCATGTTCAGGGACCACAGCACTGCCACAATGACACTCTGGTGTTTCGAGTTATTTTGAGTATTACTTCATATAACAGATATTTCCTGGTTGGTTCCTTTATGATTATATTCTCAGTGTAATTTATATGTTTTCTTAGTTTTGCTGCCATCTGTGATCTGCTTTCTGTTGTGGTAAGTTATAGTTCCTATTTAATTCATTGAGTTTAAGTTTGACCTGCCTCCCCTGTGTTCCCCCAGAAGTTTCTGTCTCCATATAGGCTTTCCCTTTCATTGTTACTTCCTGGTTTCTTTTGATAGTCTTTTGTGAAGGAAGCCAAGATTAAGAAACTACAACTTTACATTAGAATGTGCAGACTCCACCCTTTCATAATCAGTGCATAGAGCTTGTTTGCTCCAGTCCACTGAACTCTTCAGGGAGTTTTTAGGACTTCCTGATAATAACGAATTACAGTCGTCCAGCCTGGAAGTAATAAATGCATGAACTAGTTTTTCAGATGGAAGAAAGCAGTCTTGTTTAATATGTGTGTTGAAGGACATGTCCTGGTCAAAAATGACTCCAAGGTTCCTCACAGTGTTACTGGAGGCCAAGGTAATGCCATCCAGAGGAAGAATCTGGTTAGATACCATATTTCTAAGATTTTCAGGGCCGAGTACAATAACCTCAGTTTGATCTGAATTAAGAAGCAGAACGTTAGCGGCCATCCAGGTCTTTATGTCTTTAAGACATTCCTGCAGTTTAACTCATTGGTGTGTGTTATCTGGCTTCATGGACAGATAGAGCTGGGTGTCATCTGCATAGCAGTGTAAATGTATGCTATGTCTTCTAATGATGCTGCCTAAGGGAAGCATGTATAATGTAAACAGAATTGGTCCTAGCACTGAACCCTGTGGAACTCCATAATTAACCTCAGTGTGTGGAGAGGACTCTCCATTTACATGCACAAACTGGAGTCTATTAGATAGAATTTAGAATTTACATTTTTACTATTAGAAAAAACCCTGAAACAAAAAAAACCCCTAAAAACCACAGAAAAACAACTAAAACATAAAAAAAAAATCACAAAGGAAGAACAATACAGTATCCTTAACAGCACCACCGCGAAGCCTTCACTCTGTTCACTTTCTCCTCTTCTGATTCACCTCTCACTTTGGGCTACCCCTGGCTAGAGAAACACAGCCCTCACATAGACAGGTCAGGGAGGAAAATCACTAGTTGGAGCCTTTTTTTGTCTGGCTTACTGCCTCACTGCTATAGGATAGGCCATGCCACAGTCAACTTTTATAACAAATGCCATTAAACGTATGTTACTCTTGGAGCCAATCTGCCTCAGTCGCGTATTCTCTAACCTGTGTAATCTTTCATGGTTGACTCCTTGGCGCTGTTGTCACATGTTAATCGTAATACCTCTGACCACCTCTTAAATTAAGGTTTCAAATCCATGAGGTTTGGTGGCAGGTTTAACAGATTTTAATATTCAACTCGGATAAGCTCAGCAATCAAGTATTTGCCGTAAGTTAAGACTTTAAAATTCAAATGATGGGTAATTTTCAAAGGCTCAAGTTTATTTCCTTTCAGAGGTTTCAGTCTCCTTAGACTTCAGCAGTACGTTTTCCAACAGGAGTCCGTAACAGAGGAGGACAGTAAGTAAGCAACACATTAAAACTACTAGAGGTACTAAACAGTATTAGCACACCAAGTAGTAAACAGTCTGACCATAAACAGAAAGGTTATTGTCCCTTAGTGGAAATTTCACGTATTGATGGTACTTGGCCATAACATTCCTGCATTGGTTAAAATCACAACCCACAGTACGTGAGTAGAGCACTTGTTTCTGTAGTCATGTTATCTCACTGTGGCAGAATGTAAACAGACCCTTGGACCTGCTAGCCTTGAACAGTGAAGGTACTGGAGTCACTTTTTTCTGAAGCTCTTCCAGTAAATGTAACCTCTGCCTCCCTGTCCCAGTTTGAGTCTGTGCTGCAGCTGGAAGCCTGGTGTGGAGCTCAGAAGAAATCTGCCAAAGTAAGAGCAAACTAGAAAAGCAGCTGCAGATGCTTTCCTTGAATTTGTTAATTTATCTGAACTCTCACTGTTATGAAGCAGCAGCTCAAAACACCGCTTCTCTTTTTACTCTTTTCATTTTAAACTGTTTGAAGAGCGTTTGACAAATTATTTAAATCAGCGTTTTGTCTGAGAAGATTTCGGTTATTATCCCAATAACAAGTTTTTCTTTGACTCCAGAAAATGTTTGTCGCTTTTCTGGATTTTCCTTTAACATGAAGAGTACAGACTGATAAAGAATTCCTTTAGTCAAAACTATGCTTACATTTAACAGTTATTGTAGAAAAAACAAACACACACTTTTCAGAGGTGTGTGTTGATCGTTCCATTTAAACAGCCAAATGGTAAATGGCCTGCATTTGTATAGCGCTTTTCTAGTCCTTAAGGACCCCAAAGCGCTTTACACTACATTCAGTCACACACACATTCACACACTGGGGATGGCAGCTACATTGTAGCCACAGCTGCCCTGGGGCGCACTGACAGAGGCGAGGCTGCCGGACACAGGCGCCACCGGGCCCTCTGAACACCACCAGTAGGCAAACATGGGGTTAGTATCTTGCCCAAGGATATTTGGCATGCAGCTAGGAGGCAGCCTGGGATCGAACCACCGACCTTCTGATTAGTGGCTGACCTGCTCTGCCACCTGAGCTACAGCCACCCCAGGAGCATCTCCTGATGAGATGTTGAGGAAAATCACCATGGAAGTTCACTGCAGTTAGCTAAAGCAATAGAAAGCCAAACTGGAGTGACTGTTTTCCGTGACACCATACGGCGCACACTGCAGAGGAATGGCATGCATGGGTATCGTCCATGAAGGAAGCCTCTCCTAAAGCCCATGCACAAAAAAGCACACCTAGAATTTGCTAGGGCCCATGCTGAAAAAGATGAAGCCTACTGGGACTCTACACTCTGGAGTGACGAGACAAAGATCACTGTTTTTGGAACTAATGGTTTCAAAACTGTATGGCGTCGTAAAGGTGAGGATTTCAACGAGAAATGCATTGTTCCTACAGTGAAACATGGTGGTGGCAGTGTCCTTATGTGGGGCTGCATGAGTGCTGCTGGTGCTGGGGAGCTGCATTTCATTGATGGTATCATGAACTCAACAATGTACTGCTCTATACTGAAGGAGAAGATGCTGCCATCACTCCGTGCACTTGGTCGTCACGCACTTTTCCAACACGACAATGATCCAAAACACACATCTAAAGCTACTGTTGCATTTCTGAGGAAGAACAGGGTGAAGGTGATTGAATGGCCAAGTATGTCTCCTGATCTGAACCCAATCGAACACCTGTGGGGAATTCTGAAGCGGCAAGTTGAGCATCACTCTCCATCCAGCATCCAGGCTCTAAAAGAGGTTGTTCTTGAAGAATGGAAAAAGATAGATGTTGCAGTATGTCGTAACTTGTTCATTCCATGCCTAGAAGATTCGATGCTGTCCTTGAAAATCATGGTGGTCATACAAAATACTAGATGTAGTCGTTTTTGTTGCAGGGTGTATTCATTTTTGCTTCAACCAATTTTAGTAAAACTGAAGATTTTGTGATCTAAGTTATATTATTAACCTTAATTTCATGATATGGAGTTAAACAAGTGTTCAATAAAACTCAGCCTTGTGAAAATTTTGGAAATTGTTCTTTTGTTCATTGAGCTACTGATTAAATTTGTGCTTCTTGAAGGGGGTCTACTTATTTATGCTGAGCACTGACACGTAGCATTGACTAAATGTTGTCCTAAAAATGAATAACTTAAAAAAGACGGGTTGAGATGCACTTACTAGTAGCTGTGGTCCTAACAAATAGTACTGTGCACCAATAGTTTTACCTATAATAACTCTGGCATACAAGTCACTCCGTAAAGGGAATGGCAGACCCGCATTTCTTATAGCAGCCCAAGACCCAGGAACATGCCTGGGAAGAGTCCCACTCATCTGTTCAAGAGAGGTGTACGAAAACGGGTCAGTCAGTTATCAAAGGTGATTTGCTGGAAGCAAATGTTGTAGGCAACCACTGTGAACAACAACCTGTAAGCAGAATAATTCAGGGAAACCTGTAACAAAACTCTATGACCAAGTTTACAGGCAAGATCATGCAGGTAATGTGAGCATAACAGCAGATCTGAGAATAGACCACAGCAATGATGGCCACTGCAGGTTATACATCCTTAATTTTAAGAGTGGCTGGAACCAACACCAGCCACCGCTGGAGAAAGAACCTTAAAAATAAAATAATCACATTAGTGTATATTAGCGACCGGTTGGGGTGAGAGAAGGAAGACAGGATAAAGACATACACAGAGAGAGCTAATACCAAGTGACAGAGTCACCCAAAGGAGAGGAATTTAGCTGGTGGGAAAGCTAGCAAAGATTACCAGGCCGTGCCCTCTATAAGGTGGTCGGGATGGAGGGGATGAGATCAGAATTAGTAGTCACACTATTCCAGGAGGCATTCTAATCAGAAGCCTGAACTCCTTGAACTGACTCCTTTCGATGTTGAGGAGCAGCGGCTACTACTAAGAGCCCTTTGTGAATGACTGACTGTCTCTAAGGTAGAAACCTGCCACCCTTCAGAGCAAGCTAATTTCCACCGCTTGTATACACGATCAAGTTTTGGGTCACTTGTAACTACAGCTGAGAAAGGGGACTGTGGCGAGGCGTGGTTGGTGGTGCCGCTGCAGGGGTGGCGAACACACCTGCAGGGCATCCCCAATCATGCGTCGCTGGGTTAAAGGTGTGCTGGGTCCTGGATTCCCGTGTGGTTGTTGTTGATGTGAAAAGCATAAATATGTTGTCTGGTCTGTTGTCGCTTCATTACAGGGACGTAGATCAAATCAACAGTGTCACTTTTATGCTCTATGCTTCATCTCGACAGAGCGGTACAACAGATGCATAACTGCAGATGCAGCCTTAGTGCATTAGTAAATCTTGCACTCCCTTCTCCCCTAACTCGTGAACAAAACCTTGAGATACTTAAACTCCTCCACCTGGGGCGGCAAATTCTCCCAGATCTGAAGTGGGCACTCCACCCTTTTCTGGCTTAGGGCCATGGCCTCAGACTTTTAGGTGCTAATTCTCATTTCCATTGCTTCACACTCAGCTGCAAACCAGTCCAGTGCAAGCTGGAGGCCAAGCTTTGATGAAGCCAACCACATTATCAGCAAAAAGCAGAGATGGGATTCTGAGGCCTGGTGAAGAGGTGGTCCAGCATTCCTCAAAGCCTTTGGCCACTTGGCTAAAGAAGTATTCTGTCCATTAAAACCTATGAACTGAGTCAGTGACAAATGGCAGACCTGGTGGAGTCCAATACCCAGAGGAAACAAGTGTGACAATCAAGGATGTGTTTAACATCCTCAGTGATGATTCATCCCCAGACTCTTCCTCTACAAAAAGCATGTGCGTGGGATTGAAGAGGTCCTGGAAGTATTCCTTCCACCACCCTGACTATAACCTCAGTTGAAGTCACAAGCACCCCACGCCCACTAAACACTGTGAGTAGAGGCCCGCTTTGCTCTCCTGAGTCACCTGACAGTTTGCCAGAATTGATTTTAGGCAGATTGAAATTCTTTTTCCATGGCTTCACCAAACTCCTTTTGGTTTTGCTTCCACCACTGACAGAGCTACATTCCACTTGGCGTGCCATTAGCCGTTAGCTAACTCTGAAGTCCCACAGGCTAACCAACCTTGGACTTTTTCAACTTAACAGCTTCTTTCACCTGCAGTGTCCACAATCTGCTTCAGTGATTACAACCAAAACAATCCTGTTGCGACAGCTGATCCATGCAGTCACCTCAGCAAATGGAGGTCCAGAGTTGACAGAAAATACTTTAGAAATGAAGTAAAACAAAGAGACCAGAATGAGTCTGGACTGATTTAGCAACATACCACTGAGTAGAGCTCCTGAGTAAGATATGTGTTCTGTTTTGCAGCCTTCATTTGAGGCTTTGTTATGGAGATCTGTCTCCATGCGCTAATGAACTACTTTAAACCACATTTTTGTATTGTATCAGTAATTATTGATTTCTGCTTATAAATACAGCTCAGAGTCATCAGATTTTCATCACATCAATTCAACAGAATTGCAATGACGAAGGTAAGTGAAATCTTAAAATTTCTGACTGAATATATATCAGTCCTATAGAGGTTTTGCAGACATGTGACCGCTTACAACTTGTCAGCCATTTTGGACATGTAATAATCCCAAAACTTAATGAAACATTATGTAGATGAGATAAACTATGAGTAAACAAATTAGTGTATATACACTCTCCGAGGAAGCAAAGCTGTCATGGTCCCAGGACCTCTAACCAGTGTTTTGTGTTCTCTTGTATTTTTGTCATTTGGTGTTACATTTTAGGTCCACTGTTTATTCTAAAGGTTCCTAGGTTATTCTGTTTAGATGTCGTTTATTAGATTTCCCCTCATCTTGATCTCCTCCATACCTGCTTCATGCCCTGGAGGACGGGGCTTTCCTCGCCTTTAAACAATAATTCTGATGCAAAAGAGCCAAACGGGACAGGAAAAAAAAAAAAAAAAAAAAAAAAATTTCGTGTCTTTTCCCGTGTCTCCCTCTGTGTATCTGAGTTCTTATGCCTTGTTTCCCCTTGCTTGTATTTTATTCCATGCCTTCCCAGCCCATTATGTCCGTGTTCTCCCCATGTTCTCTCCCCCTCCAGTCCGCGTCTCGGTGTACTTCCTGTTTTACTTTGATAGTCTCCCGTCGGTGTACGTCATGCTGTATTTGCTCCTGCCCTGTCTCACGATTATCAGTGTTCCCCGTGTGCTCCCACCCCCTCATTATCCTTCGGTGTATTTATGTTGGCGTCTCACTCAGTTCTGTGTTGCGTCCTCCCTCATAGTTGTGTGCTGTGTTTCCTTGTGCGTTAGCTTTAATATTTCCCAGTTTAGTTTTTGTTTTGCCGTTCTGTAAATGAAGCGTCATTTTGAGCTTAAGTTTTGTTTCCCGTGAGTTTGCATTTGGGTCCTCGCCTGGCAGCAGACAGCCGTTTCATGACAAAAACACTTTCCTGACTAGCATCTCGCTCGTACTTTGAGGCGACTGTTGTTGTGGTTTGGCGCTGTATAAATAAAACTGAATTGAATTGAAAATTGAAATTTTTTAGCCCCAGCTCTTGTCAGCGGTCCAGCATGTCTGATCTGCTGACAGTAACTAACTGTGACTCATGTAAGCTTTCTTATGTTAGAACCCTAACGTCAGTTCAGGAGTGATCACTACCGCTGATCATGTTCAATATGGCGGACAGCAGTTGAGCGACATGTGCATGATGTCACATGCAGAACCTCTATAGTTTGTCTGTGTGGCACCATCACAGTCTGACAGTCACAAACGTTACAGCTCTACATGAAGCTTTGACTGAAGTAAAATAAGAACACCTCCTCTGTTCCAGCTGCTGTCAGCCTTCATCCTGCTTCCTCTGCTGACCGGCTGTGAACCTTTCATCCTTCCACTGGACTGCAGCGATGTCTATACCCAAGACACCAGTCGAACCAGTGGAGTGTACACCATTTATCCCATTGGAGCCACGTCTGCTGTCCTGGTAGACTGGAGTTATTTACTCTAATGATAAGCTGATTTTTTAGTGTTGTCATTTTCAGACCATCATGACTCATCCAAAGATGCAGAATCAGAATCAGAAAGGGTTTCATTGCCAGATGTTGAGCAGGTTTACAACATTAGGAAATTGCTGCGGTACTTAGTGCAATATATTTTTATATGCTGTCATATAACGCTTAAATAGACATAAAATAAGAAAAAAGTGCTAAGTAGATAAATACATACATGAGTGCAGGTGGTGATCAGTGCAAACATGGAATGATGCAGTGAACACAGCGTAGTGTGTTAGTGGTGGGAACAGTCATACGGTTATTGTTCATGAGTCCAACAGCAGAGGGGAAGAAACTGTTCTTATGGCGAGAGGTTCTGGTGCGAATGGACCGGAGTCTCCTGCCTGAGCAGGTCAAACAGACTGTGTCCAGGGTGAGAAGGTCAGCTGAGATCCGAGCTGCACGCCCCAGTGTCCTGGAGGTGTACAGGTCCTGCAGAGATGGGAGTCTGCAGCCAATCACCTTCTCAGCAGAGCGCACAACACGCTGCAGTCTCTGTTTGTCCCTGATGGTGGCTCCAGCGTACCACACGGTGATGGAGGAGGTGAGGATGGACTCGATGACTGCAGTGTAGAATTGCATCATCGTCCGTGTTGGCAGGTTGAATTTCTTCAGCTGCCTCAGGAAGTACATCCTCTGCTGGGCTTTCTTTATGACGGAGGTGACGGTGGGCTCCCACTTCAGGTCCTGGGTGATGGTGGTACCCAGGAAGCGGAATGAGTCCACAGAGAAGATGCATTTTCTTTGTGTTTTCATTGATTCATTTGGTTCATTTGGTTCTTCTGGCCAAAAATGCACCAAAATCATTACATTTCATTCTCCAGACCAGTGGTTCCCAAACTTTTTTGTTAGGCCCCTCTTTGTTTTTCCCCCCCAACCAGCACAAACACATCCTCCAACCACGCACACCCACCATATTTAGTTTTCAAACTTCATTGCAGATTATTTTACACCTCAAACAATGTAAACAATGAAACAAATAAAAGTAAACAGCAATAAATTGAAGGTAGCAATAAAATAAACTACTACCTCTTTTAAATAACAGAACAACGTAACATCTTTACGGTGTAATTATTTTAGGTGTAGTTTTCTTTGTTTTTTGTTTTTTTACTGTGTGAGAATATTCAACATTGCTATCAACACATTTTTCAAAAAATGAGTTTAAAAACATAACAACTGTGGGATGCTGTTTGTTTGTTGTTGATTTTGATTTGGACAGCCCACTGCGTGTTCCCAATGCAGGGGAACCAAATTCCTACCTTGGCACCACCATTGTGCAGGTGAAGCCAACGGCAACATATGCTTAATCATGTGTTCTAGTCTTTGGCTGGAAGGAAGTTGGTTTGGAAGCATATTTGGCGATGGTTTATCTTCTGCTTTGCTTTTGTGTGGGAGCCCCACTGCTCTAGACAAGACCTCCTCCAGCCAACCTGCAGGATGTTCACTCACCACCAGGGGGCACTTTGATATAGTGTATCACATGTTAATATGCATTATTGTATGTGTATTATTATTGTATTTATCTTTCTCTATTTTCTAATGATTGTGTGTGTGTGTGTGTGTGTGTGTGTGTCTGCAGGTATACTGTGACATGGACTCACAAGGACAGTGGACGGTGAGTATCTGAACTCCCAGCTTCATGTCTGGTTGTCTGAAGTGCTTAGACTGCTTAGTGATGGTATGAGAGCCCAATAAGAATCGATAAGAGAATCAAAATGAAGGAATTCTTATGAATTCCCATCCCTACTTACTAGGAATGGACCAATCAGATATAAAGTATCAGTATGGGTCCAATCCTGAGCTAAATGATTGAATCGGATATCAGGGAGAAATAAAAAAAAGTAACCTGATCCATTAAGTATCAGGAAAGCACCTCACCAAACTTGCGACATGTTGTAACCCAGCTCATGATCTTAACACGTCAGAGCAGTATGCGTCACGTAATAGAGCAGCTGTTGTGTGTGAGACCTCTCAGCGGTCTGGAGTTCACACTGGAATCCTCACTAAACTGGCATTTCATCTACGAGCAAGCGATCCCAGAGAAGTAAAGCAGGTGTGCAAGTTCATCTCGAATGTTTGTAAAGCAATCCCACGTTAAGCTTAACAACCGATATATGGAGCTTGGACTTCTGTGCGTTGTCATTGCTTAGTCTGACCGTACAATGGATAGGCTCAAGTTTTACTTTGAAAAAAAACTGCAGGCTAAACAGTTTCATGGTTCAAAAAAAAAACTAAGAAAAACACTTTTTTTCATACTTGTGTTAAGTTTTGTATAGAAATTACACAAAATTCAGTCTCAGGTTAAATGTGATAGAAACAGCTCACACTGACACCCATCTTGTTAAAAGATGAGTGTCGTGAAGCTGTGTTTGCATTTATTTGCACTGCTTTCCACTCTGGATGTCTGTTTATGTTAAGCTTTAAGTATAAAGGGTCCATTATGCAAGGTTTTTTTTAAGTTGTTGAATATAAACATTATTTTGTGCTGATAGTGCATTTCATTTTTTCAGAACCAAAGAGTTTTTGAAATCTGTATAAAATTGTATTTTAATTTACTTTCTGAATATTACTTACATACTTAGATTTCTGCTTAAAGTTTAAATAAAAACTTCAGTATTGCTTAACTGCAAAATATTTTGGGTTTATTGTATTTTTTGCATACAAGTATAATAGAATAGCTTTAGTGTTTTGTATCTTAAATTTGAGTGTGAACGTATACAGAATGCAGCGAAATATTAAAAAACTGTTTTATTGATCTTAACATAGACTATATTGAATTCATATCGGTATCAGCAGATATCCAAATTTAAGATATCGGACATAAAAAAGTGGCATCATGCCATCTCTACCACTTACCCGTGCACACTGTTTGGACTGTGGGATGAAGCCGGAGTACCTGGAAAGAAAGTGGAGAACATGGATTAAAACCAGGAACGTCTTGCTGTGAGGCGACACTCCATCATGCCACCTTCAGCCTCTCATTTTATACTAAATATTTACTGATTCAGTTTTTTTAATTGATGTTTTTAACCCTAACCCCACTACACTATAAATATACATCGGCTAAACTTAATCAAAAACCAAAGGTAACAATTTGCATTGATGTTTTTCAGTAATCCCAACTCAGCCACTACTGAGTAAATCCAATGAGACATTTTTATAATTAGCCCAACTCAATTACTCTGCTGCAGACATGATTTACTTTTTCCTCTAAAAGCTTAATTAAGGTCAAGCAACGTAAGTTCAGTAAAAAGGGGTTTTTAGTAATATTAAGTGATTAAATTATTTCAATTTAAGTCATTCTAATGTTTTTTCCTACTAAAAAGTGTCCATGAACATTGTTACATAAATATTATTGTTAGTAACTTTTTTAAAACCACTTAAGCCCACGCCCCGGTACTGGGGGCAAAAAGGAGGAGATCACGGTTAATCGGTTATAACACGGGGTGAGAATTATAAGTCCAGACGTGTGGTATCCACAGAAACCTCTGAATCTCAGCTAAAATGTCATATAGGCAAGGCAAGGCAAGGCAAGTTTATTTGTATAGCACAATTCAACAACAAGGTGATTCAAAGTGCTTTACAGAGACATTAGAAACAAAAACAAATAAAAAGCAGGATTTAAAATTGATTAAAACAAGCAAACTAACTAACTAACTAATTAACAAACAAACAAACAAACAAAACAGTATATAAAATCAAAACAGATAAAATCAGAACAGTAGATAAAATCAGTAGTTAAAATGTAAGTTTTGAAATTTAAGCTTAAGTGTGGATTTGGTGCTTTATTCAAATGCAGCTGAGAACAGGTGAGTCTTCAACCTGGATTTAAATAAACTGAGTGTTTCAGCTGATCGGAGGCTTTCTGGGAGTTTGTTCCAGATATAAGGAGCATAAAAGCTGAGCCGTGTCTGGTTCTGACTCTGGGAACTGATAAAAGACCGGATCCAGATGACCTGAGGGATCTGGAAGGTTCATACTGTTCATACTAAACCATTTCTACAACCACCAAACACATCGAAAACAAGCCATGATTAAACGAGCAGTTACGTAAATGCGCAGAAGTCCGCTAAACAAACAAACTCAACCAGAAATTCTCCAGACTTCATGTAACAGGCTAAATATGGGCTGGTTAGCTTCCAGGGCTATCACTGACTCCACACACCAAGTTTCACCACAATCAGACCAAAATTCACTGAATGAGCCACAAAAGAAGACCACAAAAACACACAGCGGCTCAAATGCGCTAAGACAGAAATTGGCTTACCGCCCCGATTTCCTCTGTTATTTTCGCCGGTAGCCACGTGATTATCAGTAGTTACCATGCCTACCTAGCCGCATCAGAGCCGTTTCCGTCAACAACCTCCATTTTAGACCCACCTACAGACACGTGACTGGACAGACGCCAAATGCAGCAAATTTGGGCCCACGTGGGTTTTGGCATTGCAATGTCTGATTGGTTGAAGTGACGTGAACATGGCATTGTTACTTTGAATCTATTGGCTCAAACGATTAAAAAGAGGTGTCAATCGTGCAAATTGACCAAAAGAAACCAAAGTTACAGCCCCTCGGAGTTTAAAGGGCCAGAGACCAATTAAACGCTTCATGCGCTGCAGAAAAGGGCCATTACCATGTAAATGTGTGGTGAATTCTTCAAAAATATATTTTTAAAAAAGCATTTTTTTAGGCATGTTAATAAAATTTATTAATTTCTGCTCTTTAATACCTAAAAGAATCAACTGGCATGGTGTCCAATTGTGTGCCAAAATTGGACATTTTTGTACAACGTCTGGATATTCATGTATTGACAGGGCTGTATTTTTTCACTGTTTCACTTTAGAAACATAAATCTTTCCACAGATGATGTTTATATGTTGGTTACTGAATTTCTGGAATCAAATGTTAACTGAGGCATATTTTTAAAAGGGTTATATGCTAAAAATTAAAGTCTCAGTAACTTTGACACAGTAATATCTGCTTCAATATTTACACATTTGATGAAATCGCACAAGTGTTAGCTTTATTTTGATACCAAGATTGTAAGGACAGAGTTTGTAATTGCAGAGAAATAATCAATTAAATTTGGGCATTACATTTTTGAGCAGGAAGCTCAGAAACCCCCGTGGGGCTTAAGAGGTTAAATGTAGTTACAATAAATTACAAATAGCAATTCCATTGTTATATTAATCATGTTTCTTGCAAAAGCAGTGTTCAAAACAGACACGTCCATGTTAAAAAATATCTCACGCAAAATAAGAGAAAAAACAAGCCATACAAAAATGTCTGGGAGATCAAAATAAATACATGAACTCAAATTGTCATGGCTGTGTGCAGGCAGGCAGGAAGAGAGGACCCAAAATGCAGGACTCACAAAGGCAGAAGTAACTCAAAATACTGAGCTTTATTGCTGGGAAGAAACTGAACAAAAGACTAACTAGACTGGGAGAATGGAACAAACTAAACAGGTTGGCAGGCTGGCAAACAGAACACACAGTGAAAGAGAGACGCAGACACTCAATACAAGAGGTGAACAGAGCTAAGAGGAAACAGCTGGGAGACACAGCTGACGCTGATTACACTGATGAGAGAGGGAGAGCACAAAGCTGAGCGCACAGACCTACAAAGTAAAACAGGAAGTACACGACAGACAGAGAGATCAGACACAGAACTAAACAGATGCAGACTCATGAGCAGACAGAATAACACCATGGACAGACAGAAGGAGCACAGAGAAGAGGGAGCACAGAATAAACACTGGGAAACCAAATAACAAAACTTAAAAACAAGAACTCAGGAAGTACTGCCAAACTAGGAAGCTGAAATACTAGGACAGAAACCAAAACAAACAGTCATACTTTATAACAGAATCAAAAGTACAAAACCAAAAACACTGGGTCACCGATCCAGGACCGTGACACAAATACTTGCAGGCTTTTACCAACAAGTTGTCCTTGAGCCAGAAACTAAAACAATGTTAATGCAGAGGACAGAAAGTTCAAATTCCAAAAAGCTGCTGTTAAGCAAAAGCACACTGATGGCTTCATGTATTCTAGTTAGTTTTAAACTATCACCAATACACAGCACAACTTTACAAATAAATAACAGGGCAAACTTGCTCTTGAACTTGATTCCAGCCAAATGCTTCACATTGTTTATCTCCAAAAGTTGATTCTGTTCATCTGGATGTAGCGTTTTGTGGGAGAAACGTTTCATCATCATCAGGTGACGTCTTCAGTCTCAGCTGACTGCAGGTTTCAACCTTATAAACAGGACATTTGCATAATGACTGAAACCAGCCCACTGAAGGAACAATGGGCTGGGAGGTCAGTTCCTTAATCTTAATTATACAAATTCTCATGACCATTGATCAAAGACCACTGATCAATAGTCATGAGAATCAATGATCCCGCGCCGGTGGGAGCTCCAAGACTCTCCTAAGTAGCTCCCCCGACGAGCCCTGATCAGCGGTCCCCGGCCCGGTACCGGTCCGTGAGTCGTTTGGTACCGGGCCGCGAGAGTTGAGGCTCAGGTGTGAAATGTATAGTTTTCAGGGTTTTTATTGGTTTTCAGCGTTATTTTGTTATCGTTTTTATCGTTTACTTGGTTTTCCTGGGTCTTTTCACGTGTGTTATGAATAAATCTTCTTTTTTTTCGGTACCTGTACTAGTTTTATTTTGTTGTATTTATCCGCGACACATTAAAGGCCGGTCTGTGAAAATATTGTCGGGCATAAACCGGTCCGTGGCGCAAAAAAGTTGGAGACCGCTGCCCTAGCAGGGCCACACCCACCAGGCCTGAAGGCACCTGTAAACAAGTGTTCAGACACACCTGCACCCATACACACACCCACACACACACTCATATCTACAAACATGGAGAAGAGGGGCAGCAACACCAAAAATACATATAGCATAACAAGTCCATAAGTACTGACAGGCACAGGTCCCATAAATATTATATTTTAAAAGACAGTTTTAAAAAAAACAACACAGTTTCTTGTTTGTTTGTTTGTTTGTTTGTTTGTATTTAATGACAATGTGCTCAAATTATTTTGCTCCTGTGGAGATTTATCTATTTAAAGAGCAACATGGACATTTAAAAGACAGGACTTGTTTTTCTAATTATGTGTAAGAAAATAAATGCTACCAAAAAAACTGCACAGTCATGGCTTTTTCTTTTGTTTTTCTTTTTTCAGAATACAAAATTTTAAGGCAAACAATACTGAAAGAAAAATTCAAACCTTTTTAACTATGGTGTTTAACAAAAACAAGCAAGCAAACAAGAAATAAATAAATAAGCAGTTGTTAGAACTGCAGCTAAATAGTTTTCAGATGGCCCAACCGTCTAAACCCAAACAGAGACCTAGAATGTGCCTATCTCTGAAGAACTTTGGGTAAGCATCTGATGTTTACATGTGCTGTGACAATTTTCATAGCCCATATTTGACGAATACTTTTCCTGCCTCCTCCCCAGGTGTTCCAGAGGAGGTTGGACGGCTCGGTGAACTTCTACAGACCCTGGGATCAGTACAAGACGGGCTTTGGTAACGCTGCTGGAGAGTACTGGCTCGGTGAGGAATGGGTGCTGTTTATCAGTCATTAAGTTATCTGTTCATAAAGTAGAACCTCTTATGGGACTTCAGGGGAAGTGGTATAAAAACTTGATCAATGAGTTTATGATTCTCTCCAGGTTTGGAAAATGTCTTCTACCTGACGCAGAGAAAAAGGTACGAGCTGATGGTCAACATGGAAGATTTTGATGGAAACAAAGTGTTTGCTCATTACTCCTCGTTCTCCATCGATGGGGAGTCTGACGGCTACAGGCTGAATGTGTCTGGATTCACTAATGGAGGGGCAGGTGGGTGAATACATATTTAAGTAAGTTTAAAGTGACATTTTGTGCTGGATTCTTGTGGAGAGTCTGTAGGAACAGCAGGTCATGAATCAGTGCCTGGGGAAAGGAGCTCAAATACAGGAGGCTGGTCCAAAAATAGTCCATTTAGAACACTCCCAGTACACCTGCTGATCAGTCTGACTGGGATTAAAGGTAATGTTGGGATTGTTCATCTGTGTTTCTGTAGGAGATGCCCTGAGTTATCACAACGGACAGAAGTTCTCCACATTTGACAAAGACCAGGACAGCTGGCCAGGAAATTGTGCAAAATCATTTCTGGGGGGGTTCTGGTACAGCAGCTGTCACTATGCAAACCCTAACGGGGTTTATCATTGGGGGGCTGATGGTACTATCTATGCTGTTGGTGTGGAGTGGTACCAGTGGAAAGGTCATGATTACTCTCTGAAGACCATCAGCATGAAGATCCGTCCTGTGCAGTAAATCTGCAGGACAAACAAATCTGTGACATGAATATTTAACAACAGCAGTCAAAGCAAAGATCGCTTTCCTTTGATTACGAGAGAGAGAGAAAGATTAGAGATCTTTAAACCTGTTTATGTCCTGTAATGTTACATGATGTGATCTCCTCTGAAATGTTGTCATCAATAAAGCTGCACCAAAAAATTTGACTTTTTCTTTCGCCCCTCCTTTCTCTCTGAGCTTTTCCACCACTCCATCCCAGCAGACACTCAGTAAGAAGCAGGGTCTGTTTTCCTACCATCAGCTGCACTCGAGCTTTATCACAAGACTGAAATAATCCCTTCGTTTCTACTCTCAGTCTGAACCAGCTGCTGTTGCTCGCTGCCTGAAGGTATGAAGGTAAGAACCTGCTGCCCCAGGTTGGGGGGGGGCGTTAGAGGGGAGATTCGCCCAGGGCACCAAACAGGCTAGGGCCGCCACTGCAGCTGAGTGGGCTGAATAATTACACACACCCCACTTTGCAGTTATTTATTTGTAAAAATGTTTGGAATCATGAATGATTTTCGTTCCACTTCTCACGTGTTCACCACTTTGTGTTGGTCTTTCACGTGGAAGTCCAATAAAACTGATTCATGTTTGTGGCTGTAATGTGACAAAATGTGGGAAAGTTCAAGGGGGCCGAATACTTTTGCATCCACTGTATCTGCCAAAAACTTCAACCTGTTGAGTACGATTTGATGGTCAATGGTGTCGAAGGCTGCGCTGAGATCAAGCAAAATGATCACAGAACAATTTCCTGCATCAGAAGACGTTAATAGATTATTATAGACCCTTAAGAGAGCCGTCTCAGTGGAGTCCTGCTTTTTAAAGCCATATTGAAAAGGGTCAAAAATCTGTAATCTGCATAGTAAGGACCTGAACTGATTTTCTACAATTTTTTGACACCCCCTTTATAATTTGCTTATAAATGGAAATTTTGAAATAGGCCGATTATTACCAGTAGAGCTAGGATCTAGATCCAGTTTTTTCAATAGAGGAGTTACCTCTGCATGTTTAAAATAAGATTCAACACAGCCTTGTATCAGTGAACTGTTGATGATGGATAGCAATGTGGGGCCAATACTGGTGTCCCAGACAGGACAGACGGAGGTAATATATCTAAGGAGCACGATGAGCATTTCATTTGACCTGTTACTGTAGTTAAGTCATTGAGTGTGGTTGGAGAAAAAGAAGTAAATGACCCAAGAAACACGGGGACATCTTCATAAGGGGAAGCACTTGAGGAGATTTTGGATCGCACATTCATCACCATATTTACAAACAGCATATTGAAATGTTGGAGAAACAATGCTGTTGATAGTTTCAGTTAGTGTCGTGGTTCTGAGTCGGATAATCTATAGTTTATGCTTTGATTATTAATATCTTTTGTTTTGGTTAAATTCCTGTTATATCTTGTGGAGTTGTTTAGTTCTTTAGCACTGCTTTTATGCCTGTCAGCTGTGTCCCCTTGTCTAGTCTCCTCTTTGTGAATTGTGGTGCTTCCTGTTGTACTTTGAAGGTCCGTGTCTTATGTCATTGTGTTCTGTTTTGCTTCCTCCCTGTCTCTTTAATGAGGCTCAGCTGTGTCCCCCTCCTGTGTGCCATTCCCTTGTTTCCCTCTGTGTTGAGTTGTGACAGCTCAAAGAGATCATCTGGCTTAAGAATATCTTTTTTAAAATTACAGCTGTTCCACCTCCTCGTCCAGATATCCGAGGTGCACCGAGAAATGAACAGACATTTTGTTGACTCTGAAAATTATCCATAGCAGATTTGTTCGCCAACAATGCATGAAAGAAAACTGAATGGTGATGATGCCAAACAAAAGTGTAGCAAAAACACTTGCACAACATGTAAACAAACACACGAACAAAGGCAGAGGTACAGTCAAACACAAGCGCCATCTTGCCTGCAATTTATGCCAAGATTCCTAACAGAGGATTTTGCCAAAGAACCAAGAGGTCCAAGTGTCTCCTTTTTCCCAGACATGCATTTTTCTGATGCAGTGATCATTATTTCAGTTTTGTCTTGATTTAATTGAACTGCCTCCCAACCACCATTTAACACTGTCTAGTCACTTTAACAAACTGTGGAGTTTAGACATTTCATTTAAATGAAATGACGTGTACAACTGAATATCATCTCCATAGCAGTGATAAAAGAGACCCTTAAAGGTTGACAGAATCTGCCCAAGCAGATACAATAAAAACAGCAGAGGCCCCAAAACACTTGTGTGCACCTTCCTCCACCCTTTTATGCCACACTGTGACATAAAAGAGTCACATTATTCAATCTTTGAGTCACAGGCTGTCCTCCCTCTTCACCACAGCCATTTCAATGACAAAATCCACTAGCATGCGTCCTTCTGCATTTCTCTCCTTAACACCAGACCTACCCAACACCACCTCATCAGCTCTGTTCCTTCAAGTCCATTGAAGTCTGTGTCAGTCACCACTCTCTCCCGCCTGAGGACTGTCTCTTCCACTTCATCCAAGTTACTTCATAATTCCTCTCAGTTTCTTTTGGCACCTTGTTCACAAACAGCACTGGAGGCAGTCGTTGATAATCCAGGCCCGACCACGCCAGTATAGAGATCTCATTTGTGCTGATCTGCATGTTTGCACTGGACGCCCTTTCTGACCCAATCCCAATCCTCATTTATCGAGGCTTGGGACTAGGACTACACTAGGAGTACACTATCTTGTGGCTGGGTTAAATAAGTAATCAGGTGTGATCAATTAATATTTTAACATGTGAAGAGAATGGAATATACTTACTTTTGTAATCTAGTAATGCAACTGTGATTACATTAAACATGTTACTATCCAGTTCTGTGCTCATTACATTCTAATTCAGTTTCTTTTTACTTTCATTTAGCACTCACTCACATACATCACCAATGCCATAACCTGCCCCCAAATAACAGCTTTGCCCCTTTTCCATTAGCACTTACTCCGATTGACTCATCATAGCACGATGATATACCTGCCGTGGCTTTTAATCAGACTCGGGGACCATGACTTTGTTTTTCTAGTGATTTCCCACGTCGCTGGGTTTCAGAAATGTTGGTTTTGATTTCCATGAACGAGGCACTCTCATGGCTCATCATTGACGCCACTGACCAGCCAATCTCGGAACATTTGGAGCGATCACTTGGATTGCTGGTACCGGGTACTATGACCTAATGGAAAACCTTGTAACCGTCGCAAGATGATTTGAGTAGGTACTAATGGACTTGTATGTCACTGAGTCACACCAGTGGGAATGAGAATGGCCTGCAAAAAACAAACCTCTGTAAGACTCTGCAGTTTTAATTCATTGTCACCAGTGTTTATGACCTTCATTTCTTGGTGTAATAACAGTCAGATTGAACGTTTGTAATTGAAAATAATCTTGTAGCTCTGAAAATTTTTTTGGTGTATGATGACAAGGTGTCTTAACCACAATATAGTTTCATGTTGGATTGAAATTATACAAACTGCTTTCATATTTGGTTAAACTGCCTACGTGGAATTGCCAGAAGAAACTCAAGAAATTCAAGGAAACACAATCCAGGGAATTTTACAAACATGAATCCTTTCCCTATTTGCCGCAGATGAATGAACTCCATCAGACAAGCACAACACTGCATTTATTATTTAAATATAGTTGTTGTTGTTAAAATGATAACTTTGGGAGTTTCTGTTTTGTCTGTTCAGCCAGTGCCTTATAAAACAACATTAATTAATGTGGTTTAGGACTGAAGAAGCTTCTTGGATGAGAGGTGAAACGTCTTCAAGAAAGAAGTCCAGTCGCTTTCTTGCAAAGCTCCTTAGACAACATTGGTTAATATACAAAAATTAGACATCAGTAAAAACATTAACTGAAACATTTAAAGGTTATCTTTGATATTTAGAGTTCATATTTAACGTGGCTATAAAAAAGGCTTATAAAAATGGTAGAGGGGATTGCAAATTCAAAACAGTCTATTCTGAAGTACACGTTTGGACAGAACCAACTGCTGACATCACTGAGTTTTTCACAACATGATCCACGATTTTTAGCTTCCCAGTTCCTTTCAGGTTTTAAATCATACTCATTGCACGTCCTGCATCTTTTTGCCCAAGTTTACAGATCCGTGTTACATGCTGAGTAGGGTTAGGGTTACTCTGTTGTCTTACTTCCTCTTTTAGTTGGTAAAATGACCAACTGTCAGCTGACTGCAGCAAAATCTAGAACCGCATACCACGATGTTAGAGGAATGAGAGCAACACGAAACTGTGGTGACTTTGAGTAAAATGTCAGTGAAGCACCAAGACCTCAGGGCCCTTGTTAGAAGGAGCTTGTGACTCAACCTCAAAAGGGACTCACAGCTTAAGAGTGATTTAAGGAAGTTCCCAGAGCAACTCTGAACATATTTTTTTTCAATTCTGATCTTATGCTTTACTTATATTAACGATCAGAATGGACAGTGAAATGAACAGAGCTAATCACAGCATTCAGTTTGTTTATACATGGTGTACTGTAGTTACAAATTCAATCTAATGTTGTCAATGTTTACTCTGAGGACTCAAACACAGGACACAATGGAAAAGAATGGTGAGATTACACAACTAGATACTTCAACCACTCTTAACCTAACATTAGCTGTTCATAACACTTCCTACGTTGGAATAGACGTCAGCACGAACTATCGCATGTACGCCATTACCTGCCAGAAACTGGAAGTAACGCCATTTTCATGTAATTTTTAGGGCCTTATAAGCCTATACCTGTCACGGCTGGCGGGGTGAGCCGTGTGGTGTGGAGGAAAAGGAGGACCCAAAATGCAGACAGCCGATATGATGATATGAGTGAGGGTTTTATTTACAGTGCACAAATAACACAACTGAGGGCAGGACAGAACATAAACCTAAACTGGGTGAGCTAAACAACAAACCGGAGATCATACGAACGGGGTGAGTGGCAGAGAGACGCAGACGAGGAACAGGACACCATGAAACACAGACGAGCCGACAATGAACACAGACCGACACCCACTATATATACACACACACGGTAAACTGGTAATGGCAGACAGGCGGGGACACAGCTGGAACCAATGGACATAATGAGACACAACCCTACAAAGTAAAACAGGAAACACACAGACTGTTTTACAAAACAACACGGGGACATGAACAGAGCACCGAGGGAGACGCAGGTAGGGAAGATAAACACAACCAAACACCAACAACCAATACAAGATCAGAAATAAACTAGAAAGTGATAATCATCAACCGAAAGCGCTGGGTCACCGACCCAGGACCATGACAGTACCCCCCCTCCAAGGGCTGGCTCCAGACAGCCCAAAACAAAAACAGACGACCAACCCAGGGCGGGCGGCGGGGGGTCCAGGACGGAGGGACCACAACCAAACAAAAAACAAGCTCCAGTGGGCCAAACGAATTGTCCAAAACACATCACACACACTGGAGTTCCCGAACAGGGTCCCAAAACAAAGTTCAGGAGGCCGGCCCGGAGGCTGACAATTCAGGTCCAAAAGCCGACCGCGCGGGAGGCAGCGGCGGCGAAGTGGAAACAGTTCAGGCGGCCGACCGTGCGGACAGCAACGGGGAAACAGTTCAGGCGGCCGACCGTGCGGACAGCAACGGCGGCGAAACAAGTCAGGCGGCCGACCGTGCACACGGCAGCGGCGGCGACGGGGAAACAGTTCAGGCGGCCGACCGTGCGGACAGCAACGGCGGCGGCGACACAAGTCCGGAGGCCGGCCGCGCGGAAGGTAGCGGCGGCGTTTGGGAGGACGTCCATAGCGACGATGACGCCCAACAAGCGGCCTGGCAGATGACCGCCGATGTCGAGGCGGCAGTTTGGGACCTGAAGGTCGCGTGGCCCCTGCAGCACCAGACGAGGCGGAAGCTGAGGCTGGACCAGGCGAGGCGGAAGCTGAGGCTGGACCAGGCGAGGCGGAAGCTGAGGCTGGACCAGGCGAGGCGGATGCAGAGGCTGGACCAGACGAGGCGGATGCAGAGGCTGGACCAGACGAGGCGGATGCAGAGGCTGGACCAGGCGACGACGATGCAGAGGCTGGACCAGGCGACGACGATGCAGAGGCTGGACCAGGCGACGGCGTGGGTGAAGCCGGAGCTGGACCAGGCGACGGCGTGGGTGAAGCCGAGGCCGCAGCTGGCGAGGATGAAGACACGGAGGCCGCAGCTGGCGAGGGTGAAGACACGGAGGCCGCAGCTGGCGAGGGTGAAGACACGGAGGCCGCAGATGGCGAGGGTGAAGACACGGAGGCCGCAGCTGGCGAGGGTGAAGACACGGAGGCCGCAGATGGCGAGGGTGAAGACACGGAGGCTGCAGCTGGCGGCTGGACGGGCTCCTCGGGCCCTCCAGCTGACGAGGCAGGAAGCTGGCTGGGTTCTCCTGAACCTCCAGCTGACGAGTCTTGGGGCTGGACGGGCTCCTCGGGCCCTCCAGCGGACGAGACAGGCGGCTGGACGGGCTCCTCGGGCCCTCCAGCGGACGAGACAGGCGGCTGGACGGGCTCCTCGGGCCCTCCAGCGAGAACACTCTCAGGACCAGCGGGCACAGGGGCCCCTGGCGGGCGCAGAACAGAACCAGCAGGCGCGGAGACCTCTGGCGGGCGCAGAACAGAACCAGCAGGCGCGGAGACCTCTGGCAGGCGCAGAACAGAACCAGCAGGCGCACGGGCCTCTGGCAGGAACAGATCAGAACCAGCAGGCGCACGGGCCTCTGGCAGGAACGGATCAGAACCAGCAGGCGCACGGGCCTCTGGCAGGAACGGATCAGAACCAGCAGGCGCACGGGCCTCTGGCAGGAACGGATCAGAACCAGCAGGCACGGTGGCCTCTGGCAAACACAAAGCCGACTGCGGCTGCACCGAGCATTGACTCAGCTCAGGCAGCGACAGCCGGGTGCAGTCCTCAGCTGGCTTCTTAACCTCCAGGGGTCCAGAGTCTGCTGGGGGCTGAAACCCAGCCTCTGGGGAGGCCCTGGAGTGCATCTCAGTCTCACAACTGGCCAGCTCTTGAGGAACGTTTGCAGGATTGTTTGGTTTGTCTCTCTGCCTGGAACAGATGGGTGAACAATAGTTTCTTTCAGATTGAATTGGCCTAGCTGGTTGTACAGGAGGAGTTGGCGAAGATGATGGCATAGATGACTGGGCTAGTGGGGATACGGGGGGCCGAGCTGAATGCTGCTGTGCAGCTAAACGAGCTTGCGGCTGTGCAGCAGGCTCAAAAAACACAGCCCCGGTATAAACCGTCACTAGTTCTGGTGAAACAAAAAGAGTGTCTTGTCCACTCACCACAGCCTGTAGTGTTATAGTCCTAGTATCTGGCTGTGGGGTGACGCGCCGACGGTGCGATCGTCGCCTCCTCCCTGCGGACGGCTCCGGCGGGCCGGGCAAAACCTCCGGCGGGCCGGGCAAAACCTCCGGCGGGCCGGGCAAAACCTCCGGCGGGCCGGGCAAAACCTCCGGCGGGAGAAGCTGACGTGGCTGTTCCGGGGCGGCCGTAGTCCGCTGCTGCTGGACAAAGTCTGTGGATTCCCGAGCTTGCACCACCTCCCGGGCTTTATGCAGGTTGCGAATTAAGTCCGACAGTCCCTTGAACCGGCAGAGGTAGGAATTTCCCTCCAGGATCGCCTCGATGGCTTTTAACCCCACCACCTTCGCACTTGCGTTGGTGGTGTGGGTTACCCAGTCCATCAGGCGTTGGATGCGTGCGAGGTCGCTCTCCCCAGACAAAGCTGCTGGATCCATCTTGTGGTCGGCTCGTACTGTCACGGCTGGCGGGGTGAGCCGTGTGGTGTGGAGGAAAAGGAGGACCCAAAATGCAGACAGCCGATATGATGATATGAGTGAGGGTTTTATTTACAGTGCACAAATAACACAACTGAGGGCAGGACAGAACATAAACCTAAACTGGGTGAGCTAAACAACAAACCGGAGATCATACGAACGGGGTGAGTGGCAGAGAGACGCAGACGAGGAACAGGACACCATGAAACACAGACGAGCCGACAATGAACACAGACCGACACCCACTATATATACACACACACGGTAAACTGGTAATGGCAGACAGGCGGGGACACAGCTGGAACCAATGGACATAATGAGACACAACCCTACAAAGTAAAACAGGAAACACACAGACTGTTTTACAAAACAACACGGGGACATGAACAGAGCACCGAGGGAGACGCAGGTAGGGAAGATAAACACAACCAAACACCAACAACCAATACAAGATCAGAAATAAACTAGAAAGTGATAATCATCAACCGAAAGCGCTGGGTCTCCGACCCAGGACCATGACAATACTGGCGTTTTTAAAAGTCATGTTTGACTTTAGGCTTTTCTGTACAGATTCTGGGATGCTTAGAACTCAAATTGCACTGCTGGAAATAGTTTATTTTGATCCACATGCTGTTTTTGTTTTTTTGTTTTTTTGCAAATTTGCATTATAATATTTATTTTTGTTTTTCCTGAAGTATATAAAAATTGGTGTGTCTCAAAAATAAAACTATGAAGACACTCAAAATAAATTTCCTGTGGTGGGAAACTATTTTGTGCAACTTTTTTGTATTTACAGTTTTAAGGGGTTAAACCTCTTAAGTTTCTCTAACTAGAAGTATATGTATAAAAAACGACAAAAATTTTCTTTTCTTTTTTTTTGTAGTTTATTGCACTTTTTTGCAATTTATATAGTTACTATGGACTTAATGCATACGTATTATTAAAATTTGGGCTATAACAGTTGTATTGATGGATAGCAACTTGAAATGCTCCCAAAAATGGCACTAAAGTATGTAAAAATAGAAAGATAAGGCAGGATTCAGCCACCACTGATTCCTTGAAATCGGGAATCAGTGGTGGCTGGTAATTGAAAGAGGATTCAAATGTTTAAAGGCCAGTAGTCTGTTTGTCTGTTATCTGAGGATGGTAGCTATACGACAGACTCACTTCAGCTCCTAAAGCATATCAGAAAGCTTTCCATATGTGGTTTGCTGTATGACAAGCTTGGCTGTTCCTAGAGACTGGACTGTGTCCACTGGACTGGACTGGTGTTGAGGAATCAAAGCACTTTCTCATGTCTCATTCATCGAATCAAGCACACATTTATACAGCACTTTAAGCCATGCTAAGCGCTTTCTAACATCCAGAGTTCAATGGATGCATTGAGGGAAACTCAGTTTGGCATGCAGTATGGAGGAACCAATGATCAATTGACCAGCCTTAACCTCCTAGGACCTGGCATCCACATATGTGGACATCACATTTTGGGTTATTTAGACCAAAATACTCAATTTTGCTTTACAAGGGCCTGATATGCACTCATGAGGACATTATACTGCTTCTGTTCTATCTAAATTTAAACAAATATCCTCATATGTGGAGCTCATTTTTCTTAGAAACAAAAATTAGGTAAAAAAGAAAAAGATCTGGTAATTCTTTGTTTTTACATTCTTCAGGTCCCAATCAGCCCAACTATCAAGGAGATATAAAAATTGCATGCAGTGGAAGAGTTCGGGTCTTAGGAGGTTAAGATTGAGTGACTACTCACTCTACTACTCTTCCATTTGAAGCACAAACAGGAATAACATTGGTGGGAAAACATGCACTTGCATCAACCATACTTTAAACTTTTTTCTTACTTTTTTGTCTTTTACTTAGTATTGTAGAGTGTTAGTTTGTTTAAATCGTTTTCTCTCAAAGATTAGAGTTGAGAGAGTTTTTGTTCTCCTCATATACCGTATTTTTTGGACCATAAGGAGCACCAAACAAAACAGTCAGATAAGTCAAACTTCACTCAACTCATTCTTCTTGCTTCCTCCACTTCTGTACCATTGATTCATTAATGCTGAAAGCATCTTGCAGCTGCTCTATTCCCATGTTGTTGCAGTATAGGAATGACTAACCTCGTATTGTGGATGGATTATCTCAGTTGTTCTCCTGACTGAAGCTTAGTCCGTTTACAGCATCCTGCCATGCGATTGCATTTGTCTCTAACCATCGGGAACCTTCATGTTAACTTTTATTGAGTGGAAAAAAGTTAGCGTTCATCCTCCAGCTTCACTGTGTTTATGCTATGCTATGCTAACATAACCCAACAACAGTAACCCTACAAACTTCACTGCTGTTTAGTTTTCTGTCTTCATTTATGTTGGAAGTGATTGCAGAGCTGTACGTTTGAATTTTTTCAGAAATCTCTCAGTCAGAACATGCTATATTATATATGTATATATATATATATGGTATATTATCTTTAGGTAGAAACTAACAAGCTAACTTCCTGCTAACTTGTAACTCCCTTAAATGTAATAAATTGTGTTTTCATGGATGCCTGGATGTTACTTAATTAACTTAATTGTTACACCCGGTAAAGCAGCATTGCTGATCACTTTTTTAGTGTGAAAAGTCAACCTGAAAAATCATCTGAAATTGTGGGCTGGCCAAAAAACCTCTCAAACTCTTTGAGAAAACAAGCATGGGTTACAGCTTAATTTTTTGCCAGAACTGCCAGCCCAATTTAAAGTAAATTTTCTCAGCAAACTCACTACTTTAACAAAGCTAGAGTACTCTGAAGTGTAGTATTAAGAGAGCTGACCAAAAATTAAACCATACTATATAATAATTTCTTCAGTCTTTCATCAATTGGATCCCATTCCTATAAGACTGTTAAAACGTTGTACCATTAATTAATGCTTCAGTTCTAAATTGGAACAATTAATCTGTTAACAGGATATGTGCAACAACCTTTCACAGTGGCTGGCAAACAGGGAAATGAATCATGTCTGTGTTTTCCTGAATTTCAGTTTCTACCACGTTGGCAGCTTACTCAAAAGTGGAAGCCAGTTTTCACCATTTCAATTCAACATGAAACTTTAATGTGGTTAAGACCTCCAGTCACCATAGTCCAAAATGACTTGTTCAAGGCTACAAAGTTTTGCAAGTACAAGTGTTTCAGCTACAGTTGTGATTACACAAAGAAATGAATGGCTCGTGCACTGCAGCTTTAGAGCAGGCCATTATTATTCCCATTGGGGAGGCTCGGTAACAGAAGATGTGATTCAGGGGAAGGTTATTTGGTTTTGGGGAGATGAGTCAGCCATTCCCAACTTTTACATTGTACAGGGTTACTCTGAACCCTTTTTTGTACGTAAACAAAACCAGTAAGTGAAAGAAAAAGTAACAAGCAAGAGGTTCAAATGGGACCCAAACCAGGATCTCCATCTCAGGATCTCTGTCAGACATGGGTAAGACACAGAATCCAAGCAGAGGAAAAGGTGAGTCTAAAACTTAATAATTTAAGTTATATTAAAACTTTACTTTACAATATAAAATGCTTTTTGATAATTGTGACTGAGTCCTAAATAAATATAAACTGTAGCTGAAACTGAATTGAAATGTAGGCCTGGTTGATTGTAATATATTTGATGTAACCAAGACATGCATAATTGGATTACAAAAAAGTGAATGCATTCCACTCTCATTACATTTAAATATTACTTACATTGTCTCTTTAAAATATGACAGATGACAAATATTAAAATATTATTTATGATATATACACAACACTGATTTTTTATGAGATAAATTGCCCTGACCTGCTGTAAGTGCCAATTGTGGAAGATGAAATTCTCCCAAGATGCCGAAAGTAAAGACATTTAAAAAATATTATGTTAAAAGTTTTAGAACTGATTTATCATTTTTTACTCAAATAATGGTAAAAGAAATGCAGACTCTGAAATGTACTCAAAGTTAAAAGAAGTTTTTTCAGGGACATTGCCACCAGCTATTTTTTTTTTTGAAAGCTAAGTAAACCTCATGTTTTATTTATAATAAAATAATAATACAATGAAATATAAACATCATTTTTAAAAACTGAATGAACTGACAAAACTTAAATATCTTATTTGTAAAACACAAGCAGAGAAAAAACACTTCTTCTTTTATAAAGAAAAAAGGTTATTGCGTCCATTGTAGGCCACTGACTGCCTCCAAACCTAATTATCTTTGGCTATCATGGTTCATTTCCATGTAACCTAACACTGACCATGAGCCCCACAGCTGCTCTGCACCAGTCCAGTACTCCAAACGTACTGGTGCAACATGCCATAAGCTCCCTTTTTATACAACGTTTGAAGAACATGCAAGTTAATAAAGTTCACTCTCTTTTGTAGGATGTATCACAATATGAAAAAAAATAACTTCACATCTTGTACAGATCCAGTGTCTGACAAACTCTAAAAAGAATGAGGACCTAATATTTAAGCTTTAAATTTGGGGTTTATCAAATGTCACTGAGCAGTCCTTAACTTTAACATTTCTCTGTTCTGTCTTTCTTATCTTTCTCCATCTGTGAAGTTCTCGCTCATTCTTTTTTCTCCCTGTGAAACACACTAGCTGTTCGTTTAGCTAGCAGACACACAGTGCAGCAATCTGAACACAAATTCTTTTGTCTTGAACAGATTGTTTGCTGATATTTGTTGAGAAATGTTTTGAAATGTTTGTTGAATTTAAAATTATCTGTAACTTTAAAAAAAAGTTACTTCCTTTATGCTTGCTTCTCTTCTGTAGCACTAGCTTTATGCTGAAATATTGTACAAGTTATGGGCATCTGCTCAAAAATTACAGTTTTTGCCAATTTAATCCCTGATTATTGCACTATAAATGCTGTATAAATTGTTTTTTGTTGGGCTTTTTTTGCTTCTTAAATCTCATTGTGTGTTATAAACCCTGGAAATGGATAGACAATCAGGATTTTGTTTTATGTGTTATTTTTCCTGCCATTTAGGTTTAAATTGATTTGATGTCTAGAATTTGAATATGAATATGTTGAGTGACTAACAATTTCCCTCAAATGCATTAAACCAAAAGTAATGAGCCTGTTGTGAAAATTCAGAATGGAGATATGTATCAGCCACCCGGACAGCTGCAGCAACAATCGGTTTGCATAACCAAAGAATTTCTGCACAAACTGCCAGAAACCGTCTCAGGGAAGCTCATCTGCATGCTCGTCGTCCTCATCAGGGTCGTCATCGTAACCGACTTGAGCGGGCAAACACTCACATCGATTTGGCACGTTGGAGAGGCTTTCTGTTCACAGATGAGTTTTCACTGTTTAGGGCAGATAACAGGCAGCGTGTGTGGCGTCGTGTGCGTGAGTGGTTTGCTGATGTCAGCGTTGTGGATCGAGAGGCCCATGGTGGCGGTGGGATTCTGGCATGAGCAGGCGTATGCTATGGACAACGAACACAGGTGTATTTTCTTGATGGCATTTTACCGTACTGTGACAAGATCCTGAGGCCCATTGTTAAGCCATTCATGCACGACCATCACCTCATGCTGCAGCATGACAACGCACAGCCCCATATTGCAAGGATCTGTAGGCAATTCCTGGAAGCTGAAAACATCCCAGTTCTTGCATGGCCAGCATACTCACCAGACATGTCACCCAATGAGCATGTTTGGGATGCTCTGGATGGGTGTATAGGACAGCGTGTTCCAGTTCCTGCCAATATTCAGCAACTTCACACAACTATTGAAGAGGAGTGGACCCACATTCCACAGGCCACGATCAACAACCTGATCTACTCTATGCGACGGAGATGTGTTGCCCTGCGTGAGGCGAACTGACTGCTTTTCTGTCCCTCTTTGTTGTTGCATGCTGGAAAGTGGTTCTGACACTCACTAGTCCTCAACCTCCTTTCTATCACTTAGCGTACATTCTCAGCTTACTCCTCCTAGCATTCACTGCAATCCTCATCCATGTAGCGGAGGTGGCTGATGTTAGGTCCATTCTTTAGTCAGTATTAGTTGCCAGTCTTGTTGATGATCTGGCTTAAATGATTCAGACTAGGGATGCACCGATACCACTTTTTTGGAAACGAGTACGAGTACGAGTACGAGTACTTGCATTTCAGTACTTGCCAATACCGATACCGAGTACTTAATAAAAACACGATTTAAATTTACAGGTAACAGCTTTAGTCCTATAATTTAACAAACAAAAAACAAAAAACGAGGGACTAGTTTGGAATTAAGAACATTTATTTAAAATGAAAAGCATGTGGTATGCAACATATTACAGAATAAATAATTATGAAAAAAAATGTAAACAGTGAGCCTGAGGCTGGAGAGAGTCCTACAGCTCTGGAAAACCTCCTGTGTTGTACCAGTGCCAAAGACTTCACCCCCTAAGGACTTCAACAGCTACAGGCCGGTGGCTCTGACATCCCTCCTGATGAAGACCCTGGAGCGGCTGGTCCTGGCTCAGCTTCAGCGCCTGGTGAGCTCATCATTGGACCCACTTCAGTTTGCCTACCAGCCTGGCATTGGAGCGGATGATGCCGTCATTCACCTCCTACATCGTTCCCTCTCTCACCTGGAGACCGCTGGGAGCACTGTGAGAATCATGTTCTTTGATTTCTCCAGTGCCTTCAACACCATTCTTCCCACGGTCCTGAAGGACCGGCTGGAGAACTCTGGAGTGGACCATCACCTCACTACATGGATCCTGGACTACCTCACTGACCGACCACAGTATGTGAGGACTCAGGGCTGCGTGTCGGACAGGGTCGTCTGCAGTACGGGGGCCCCACAAGGGAACGGTTCTGGCTCCGTTCCTCTTCACCATCTACACTGCAGACTTCTCTCACAACTCCACCCAGTGCTTCCTGCAGGAGTTCTCTGACCACTTGCCAATAGTCGGCCTCATCACTGATGGGGACGACAGGGAGTACAGAGAACTGACCCATGGTTTCACCAGGTGGTGATCAGTTGACAGCTTAGCCCATCTCTTTACCCGAGTGTCCAAAACATATGGCCTTGGGTCTGGTGATACGATTACAAAATTGATCATCAAGCTGCAGCCTAGAGTGTCCTGGGGCCACGTGCACTTATGGACACTCTTATGTTCGAACATGGTGTTCTTTATGGTCAAACGGTGGTTTGCACAGAAGTCTAATGACAAAACATTGCTCGGTTCAGATCCAGGAGGCCGTTCCTCCCCATCATACCCATCCAGGTCTCTCTGCCATTGCCCACTTGAGCACTGAAGTCTCCCAGCAGGACAACAGAGTCCCCCAGGCGGGGCACCCAGCGAACATCACAAAACAGACATCAGTCATAGGTTAGGCTTTAGAGGGTTAAAGGCCTACAAACAAAAGCCTACAAACAACATAATTTCACATCCACGTTTTATATACAGACTGTGTTCAAAGTGGGTTTGATCACATAAAAGAAGCTGAGTGGTCACATTGTAATTATGACCACATGTTTTTATTCATGTAGGAGCATCATCTGTTTTGGAGGTGGCTGCTCTGGGTCAACCTTTCAGTTTAGGGATGCTCTATGATGCCCGGAGAGGGAAACTCATCCCAGGTAAAATGTGATTTGTTGTTCAAGCAATCAGCAGTATGGCCAGCAAAAACCTACACTAATTTGTTTCTTAAATGACCTATCTACTTATAGGGTAAGTAGATGATCAAAGAAATATTTATCATATCAGCAATGAAATATTGATGACCATTTAATGGAAATACTGTATGAAGAAAATAATAGTTTAAATGAAAAGGGTGAGCAAAAAAAAACCCTTTAAAGAACAGACAACCTTAAGATTAATTCATTTGGAAATCTCTGAAAGAACAGAATAGATTCTGTCTCAAAAAACATTAACAGAATAAAAACTTTGAAGCATGTTTTTTGCAGAGTAAAAACCATGAGATTTCTAACTCTCTAGAGCTTTATGAGTGTTACAGTTTCACTAAAACTGTTTTGAAATTGAGTTTTACATTTTTTAGTACATTTCAAATACAATTTTAATCTATTTCGTTTCTAAACTTTTTAAAGACTTTTTTCCATTTTGTGGATTTTGTGTCTTAAAGGTGTCACACTGTGGAATAATAAAACTCTGCAGAAGAAGCCAGTGGAGCATAATCAGCACAGCAGTGAATTTCACATCAATGCAACGGATTCCATTGAAAAAAAGTCATCACTGCTGGATGTTAATGGTTCTCTGAAGGCCAGTTTCCTGGGTGGGCTCATTGAAGTTGGAGGATCAGCCAAGTATCTGAATGATAGGAAGAAATCACATCATCAGTGTCGAGTCACACTTCATTACAAAGCTACCACTAAATTCAAACAGCTGATCTTGACTCCTGATGAAACCAAAAACTCTCAAGAAGCAAAAAATGTGAAACGTTTGGCGACACATATAGTCACAGGAATCCTTTATGGAGCAAATGCTTTCTTTGTATTTGACAGTGAGAAGTTAGATGATAGCAGCATTCAGGTAATCCAGGATAGCATACAAGCTATCCTAATAAAAAAGATCACCTCATTTAATGTTGACGGGAAAGTTGACATCAAGCTGAGTGATGAAGAAAAAGCTGTGACTGATAAATTCACCTGCAGGTTCTATGGAGACTTCATCCTTGAAAGCAACCCTGTAACATTTGAAGATGCAGTGAAGACATACATCCAACTTCCAAAACTACTGGGAGAAAACAGAGAAAACTGTGTTCCACTGAAGGTCACACTGATGCCTCTGAAGAAATTACATCCAAAAGCTGCTTACATGATAAGCAGTGGATTTATTAGTAAGGCTGAAGATACCTTACAGGAGCTTCATAACCTCGACATAAGATGCAATGATCTGCTGGAGGACAGAGTGGTGAGAAGCTTTCCACAGATACAAGAAAAGTTGAGTAAATTCAAGAAGCTCTGTCAGTATTTCAGATCTTCACTCCAGGAAACAATGGCAGAGAAACTTCCCTCCATCAGGGCAGGTGAGGAAGATGAGCAGAAATTAGTGAACGTGTTTGATGACAGAGACAAGTCACCGTTCAGTCAGGAGAGATTAACCAAGTGGATCAAAGATGAAGAGAGAGAAGTCACCATCATCAGGTACTTTGTAGACATGATGGAGGGAACAAAGATCATCTCAGATCAGTCTGAGCTGGACAGAGAGGTGTTTAAACCAGGAGTAGAGGAAGTTCTCTGCTTTGTTTTCACCTCCCTGAAATCCACTGACCCATATCTGCAGAACATGTCTGACTACTTGGAGAAAAAGGAACTGGAAGGTACTGATGGTAACACTCCACCTGCCCAGGACCAATGGTACCGCTCAGATGAAGTGATAAAGCAGATGACAGAAAAGGCAGAAGCAGTGAAAAACTGCAGCAGACTGTTTATAACAGCCATTCAAAATGACAAATACAAAGGAGGAAGCATCTACCACTACAGGAACACAAACCTGGTCACTGATGATTTCTCAGGACCTGATGTCACTGATGTGGAAGAGAACTGATCTGGTGTAAGTACTAACAAAATAATACTCTTTCATCTTAAAATTATCTGAACTGTTTAAAGTGAAATTATTCCCATTGATCCATCCATCCATCCATCTTCTTCTGCTTATCTGGGGCCGGGTCGCGGGGGCAGCAGCCCAAGCACAGAAGCCCAGACCTCCCTCCCCCCAGTCACCTCCTCCAGCTTGTCTGGGGGAACACCAAGGCGTTCACAGGCCAGCTGAGAGATATATTCTCTCCAGCGTGTCCTGGGTCTGCCCCAGGGCCTCCTCCTGGTGGGAGAACACCTCACGCAGGAGGCGCCCAGGAGGCATCCTTGTCAGATGCCCAAACCGCCTCAACTGGCTCCTTTCGATGTGGGGGAGCAGCAGCTCTACTGGCCAAACTTCTCACCCTATCTCTAATGGAGAGGCCAGCCACCCTTCAGAGGAAGCCCATTTCTGCCGCTTGTATCCTCAATCTCATTCTTTCGGTCACTACCCACAGCTTGGGATCATAGGTGTGGATGGGGACGTAGATCGACCAGTAAATTGAGAGCTTCGCTTTTACACTCAGCTCCCTCTTCACCACAACAGACCTGTACAGTGTCTGCATCACTGCAACCGCAGCAACAATCTGTCTGTCGATCTGTTGAGCTCCCTTCTCCTGTTACTCATGAACAAGACCCCGGGATACTTAAACTCCTCCACCTGGGTAAGAACTTGTCCATAAAGTCCATAAAAATTATGAACAGAATCTGTGAGAAAGGGCAGCCCTGGCAGAGCCCATCACCCACCAGGAACGAGTCAGACTTATTGCTATGCGGCCCAAGCTCTTGCAACAGTTGTATAAGGACTGAATGGCCCATAATAATGGGCAAGACATTCCATACTCCTGGAGCACCCCCAACAGGACACCCCAAGGGACACAGTTGAATGCTTTCTCCAAGTCCACAAAATACATGTAGTCTGGTTGGGCAAACTTCCATCCACCCTCAAGTATCCTTGAAAGGATAAAGAGCTGGTCCAGTGTTCCATGACCAGGATGAAAACCTCATTGTTCCTCCTGTATCTGAGGTTCGACTAGCAGAGGGACTCTCCTTTCCAGCACCCTGGCATAGACTTTCCCAGGGAGGCTGAAGATTGTGGGTCACCTGTAGTAGAATCACACCCTCTGGCTCCCTTCCCCTTTGGTGTCCACCATTGTGCTCAGAGGTTACCACCATGACAGGCACCAACCACCTTGTGTCCACAGCTCAGGGCAGCAGCTACGATAATGGAGAAGTTGAACATGGTCCATTCAAACTAAATGTCCCCAGTCTCCCTCAGAATGCTATTGAAGCTCTGCTGGAGAAGTGCATTGAAGATCTCGCGGACTAGGGCCTCTGCTAGGCATTCCCAGCACACCCTCACTGTACGTTTATCCAGGCCTGTCCAGCATCCTCCCCTGCCACCAGATTAATGTATTTCAGGACAGGAACTATTAAAGCAGTGCTGTCAGTGGATCAGTCTGATTGGTTTAGGTTCCTAAACATGTTGTTGCATTTATTGACAACAGTAACTTTCTGTTAATGAAGCCTTTTGGTGTTTAGGCTGAACTGTGATTCTGATCAGGTCTCAAAGGCAGCACAGTGTGAAACACAGAATCAGAGAAACATGCAGATAAAATCCATCATCACAAAACTCAGACAAGCTGAGGCTTGAGGACAGAGATCTGATGTGTTAAAAACAGACTGCAAATCTGCAGTGGACAGATTCAGTCAGTGACATCATCACGAATAATTGAATGAATGAATGAATTGCAGCACGGTGGCACGGTGGTTAGCACTGTTGCCGCACAGCAAGAAGGTCCTGAGTTCAATTCCACCATCAGGCCGGGGTCTTTCTGTGTGGAGTTTGCATGTTCTCCCCGTGTCTGCATGTTCTCCCCGTGTTTGCGTGGGTTCCCTCCGGGTACTCCGGCTTCCTCCCACAGTCCAAAGACATGCAGCTTGTGGGTATAGGTCAATTGATTAATCCAAATTGCCCATAGGTGTGAGTGCAGGAGTGAATGTGGGTGTGAATGGTTGTCTGTCCCTGTGTGTTGGCCCTGCGACAGACTGGCGACCTGTCCAAGATGTACCCCGCCTCTCGCCCTATGACAGCTGGGATAGGCTCCAGCACCCCCCGCGACCCTGAAAAGGATAAGCGGAAGCGAATGGATGGATGGATGAATTAATGAATTGAATGAATTTGATCAGGTCTCGTTATTTCCATCAGATGCCTGTGGTCTCACCGTGGATCCAAACACAGTAAACAACAACCTCATCCTGTCTAAAGGAAACAAGAAGGTGACAAACGGAGAGTGGCAGTCGTATCCCGACCATCCTGAGAGATTTGAATGTTATCCTCACATTCTGTGCAGAGAGGCTCTGACTGGGCGCCATTACTGGGAGGTAGAACTGAATATGAATAAAGGTGCAGATGCTGCTGCTGCTGTTTGCTACAGAAAATTAGAGAGAAAGGGAAAAGGTAGACTGACTGGGTTCAGGTGGAATAACACCTCCTGGTCTTTGGGCTTTAAATGGGACCCAGACCCAACTTACTATGCAGAGCATGATAGTATGACCACTAATCACCCACTTCCACCTTCTGGCTGCCCCAGACTGGGAGTGTTTCTGGATTGGCCTGCAGGGACTCTGTCCTACTACACAGTCTCATTTAATAAACTGAGTCACATTCACACCTTCAGGACCAAATTCTCTGAGCCTGTTGTTCCAGCCTTCAAGGTCTGCAGCAAAAACAGCTCCGTGTCGCTCTGTCTGTAAACTTGATGCCACATAATTCAGTTCAGCTTTTGACACCAGAGCTGTATAAATGTGCCATCATGTCGGTAACATTTAGTTATTTAATTTATGACAATCAATCAGCCTGTATGATCACAGCTAACAGACACTTAGAGCATCTTGATTGTTTTTGCTAGACATATTTGGATTTGTGTTCACATAAATGGGGCCCCACATTAACCTCCGAAGACCCGAACTCTTTCATTTTGCATGCATTTTTAATTCCTCTTTCCTATTTGGGACCTGATGAATGTAACAAAAAAAACCAAAAAAATAATAATTACCTTTTTTGTTTTACCTGATTTTTGTTTCTGAGAAAAGTGAGATCTACATATGAGGACATTAGTGATGGTAATTCTTTTTACTGAATCAAGTTTTAATGAGTCACTCACCAAAGTGAATCAGGTTTCTTGAGTCATTTGAGTCACTGAGTCAGTTGACCAGAGAGTGCAAAAATGTATATTTTCACTCAAACTTAATTTGTTTCTCTTTTAATGTAAATCCTACTGCTAAAATGAATGATTGTAAAATAAAACAACTATTTTCTTTAGAGCAAAAAAAATTCTAAAGGGAACATTTATTTATTTGTATTTTATTTTATTGGTATTTTCCTTAATTGTGTCAAATATATATTTTCTCATCTAAATGTCCACTGAGCTGTGAGCCAGGGGGCGGTAAAGTGCCTTAACATTGGTTGCCAACCAAGAAGAAGAAGAAGTAGCTGTGAAGTGACAGTGAGCCAGGAGGGAGGGGGTGAGTGAGTGATTCGCTTATGCTATGATTCAGCACAGCAAGGGAGGCGGTGAGTAACTCAAATGTGCTGTTAGCATGTTAGCTGAGAGATGCTACTGTGAACCGTGTGAAGTAGTCAGACTTGAATGTCAAGGAAGGTGGTAGGGAAGCAGACTATGCAGACATTTCAGGTTTCCAAGGTGAGCAATTTATTTACAGTGAACTTATTTTAATGTAACTTAACAAAACTTCCTCCCCAAATAAACTCTATTAACAAATCTCAACATAACATGGATCTGGTGACACAGCTCACCTCTGCTCTCTGCTGCATCTGGTAGAGACTGGCTTTAAATAGGCATCAATTTCCCTCCAATTGCCCAGCCAGTACCACTCACTCAACTGAGGGATCTAAAACTCTACACAGATGATCCAAAAACACAAAACCTCTACACACTTCTAATATGCACATTTACACAACTAAATGGCAGTATTAACGAAAGGAAAAACATTTAACAAATCCCTTTAAACCTTAACACAAACAAAAGGAAGCATCTCTATGGAAAAAGAAACCCCTCCACTTGGTTTGACCTGCTGATGTCATATGTGACCTCATCAGGACTTTAAAATGAGGAAATGCCGGCGGGCGTTTCCCCACACCTGACCCTTATGAGGACTGAAAAGACAAAGTAAGTATGAATAAATGACTTAATCTGAAACATGATAAAATATAAAGAAACATAACTTAGTATTTGTCTTAATTTGCAGAATGTTTGATTTGCCAGCAACAGAACGCTTACACAAACAAACCCGGGATAGTGAGTGAAGCAATGTTACTTGACAAATAGCAAATCATAGCAAATAAATAGAAACAGAATAATGTGTACAATGTGCAAAAAAAGGTCAACACATATGGGACAAATGGAGAGCATTGCAACTGCTCCTCCACGTTGTCACAAACCGAGGAGCTATTGTCTTGATGTGAGCTTCTACTCAGGGTTTTTTCTTCCAGTTCAGAGCAGGAATGTTTTTGTTAAAAAACTGGCTGTTGTTGTTTTTCCCCACAATTTTAATCATAAGCTAGATATATTTCTGCTAATGGAATTAGTTTGCTAACAGCAACAGGGATGAGTCAGTGAGTCAGTTGCGCTTGTGAATCATGATTCACGAGTCAGTAAAGTGATTCTCGAGTATTGAACGATTCGTTCACGAATCGAACATCACTAGAGGACATTTGTTTAAAACTTCGATAGAACAGTGGCACTATAATGTCCTAGTAAGTGGATATCAGGCCCTTGTAGAGCCATATATAGTATTCTGGTCTAGACAACCCAAAATGTGATGTCCACATATGTGGATGCCAGGTCGTAGGAGATTAAGGCCTCACCTGCAGATTTCCATGGTTTCCTGCATGAAGCAGCTTTTGTGTTGCGTTGTTTGAGCCTCAGATTGATTGAAGTGATCCTTTTCTCTTTTTGTCATTTATTCTTTCACTGATCCTGCAGTTTAATCCTGATTAAAGCCTTTAAATAGTTCATGATTTGTTAAGTCAAGCTTTTTTTTTCTTGGTGATGATTTGATGGGATTCAGATTTTTATTTGCATTTTTTTCTTCCTGAGATTAGAATGAGTGGAAGTTAAAATAATTTGTCTGATGTTTTCTTTTTAACTTGTTGCGTTTGATCAGATGATGAATTAGAAGACATTATTATATATTTGAAGAAGTTTTTATTGTTGTGGCTGACTTTTCATATATCATTCCAAAATAAATGGTCTGTGTTGATAGATTGATATTCAGACATTTGATTTGCACCACAAATTTTCCATGTAAATTTGTTTAATTTCAATAAAGTTAAGAAAAAACTAAACAAATAATTTGAATGCATTTATTTCATGTACCCTCATTTCTTAGATCTCTTAGATCAAGCGATCTTTTGCTTTTAGCCATACCTAGGTCGAGGCTGGTTCATAGAGGTGATCGAGCATGTGCAGTCGTAGCGCCTAAGCTGTGGAATAATTTACCCCTATACATCAGACAGGCTCCCACTGTCAATCTTTTTAAATCTTATCTTAAAACACATTTTTATTTACTGGCTTTTAATACAGCATAAGAGTTATTTGTTATTAGAGATGGCACGATACCACTTTTTTATTTCCGATACCGATATCATAAATTTGGATATCTGCCGATATCCGATATAGTGTATTTTTTAAAATACCTAAAAGAAATTTACTGAATATACCTTTAATTCAATTTAAACTGGTAAATTATAGAAACATTTTAAGCTGACTTATGCACAGAGACCAAAACAGTTTCAGTATCAGGCTGTAAACATATTTTCTTCTGCTGCAGTTTAGCATGGTACTCTATGGGGACTGGCTCACTGCTGGAGCCTCTGCTGGATGTCAGAGGAACTGCAGGTTTTGAGATCTCAGTGATGGTTTTTTATTTCTGTTTTTAATATAAGTTTTTTTTAATCAAAATAAAAAAATATAAAAAACAAAAGACAAGGCATAAAACTTACACTTAAAGAGTTCAACAGGAAAAATATTTCAAACTTGACTGAATATGTTTACACGGTTATGTGACAGATTTTCAGATTCATCATAAAACAAGCCAAAGATGTAACTTTATGCAAAATTATACAAAAATAAAGGAAATCAGAGCAGGGAAAAGGTTTCACTTCTTGGTTTAGTCTTTATTAGCACGGAGCAGTTTACTATTTCGCCTCGCTTCCTCTATCAGTCCTCATGCATTTCATCTCCTCCTGGGTGGTCGACTGAGTTCCTGAAGAAGACGTCTTGTTGTCCTCGGCGTCCTGCCCACAGCGCAGTGCACAGGGCAGCGCACCCACCAGGGCCTTCCTGAACATGGAGCTGGAGAAGATGTAGATGATGGGATCCAGGGCCGAGTTCAGGAAGTTCAAGCCCAGAGACACGATGCTGAGCTGGGTGAATCTGTAGAAGCTGGTGCAGTCCCACGGGCGGTACGAGCGGATGATCCACACTCCGATGGTTGTCACCGTGGTAGGCAGAAAGCATACCATGAATACTGCGACGATGGCGATGCACACTCGCATCGCCTTGCGCACTTTGTCGGGTTTGCCCATACGTCGTTCCTTCAGGAAGCTGGAGATCCGGATGGAGCAGAACAGCAGCATGGCCATCGGGAAGATGAACTCCAGCACGGTGAGGATGCGATGCATGGCCACCAGGATGATGATGGCTCGCGACGCCTCTTTGTAAGACGTGAAAAAGAAGCACTGGGTTGTGTTGCCGCTGCCCTTGATGTGGTTGTAAGCCAGCATAGGAACCCGGGGCGTGATGACCAGCAGCCAGACAAACAGTGACACGAACACCGCCTGTCGCTTGGTCATGCGGTTGAAGCGGTGGTGAGGATGGACCACCTGGAAGAAAACAGCACTGATGATACTGGTTCTGAAACTTCCACCTGAATACAATTATCTGGATAAACAAGTAGGAACTGTTGTTTCTGTTCTACATCATCTGGTTTGGGGTCTCCTCCAGTAGACACACAAAAAAATCAGATTTGGGACTAAATTACAAACTAGCTCAACATTTCTCTCGCCAGTTGGTAGACCCACACCTGAAGTTATTTTGGCACACCCTGCACCGTCACCTGATGGGTTTTTCCTTGGTTTTAGGGGCAGAAGAACATCAAAACATGTTCCTGTTTTCGGTATGTCTGGATAGTGCCAAAACTAAAGCAGCAGTTTCTGTTTAAATCATCTTTTGAATCTTGAAAATGTTTGATGGTGAAATTAATTGTGCGCCTGGCACTGATTGGCCAATCATCATTGTTCCTGCAGCATTATTGGACCATTTGTAAACAGGAAACCAGTTTTCATGTCATAGTGTCAGGTGATGGATGGATTCAAAGATCTCAATCAGGTAAAGTTCCTAACTTCCTAAAACAGTTTCAGTCTTCCTTCCTTCAGCTTAATTTATAAATGACTTGTAGAATATGATTACAGCTATTTATCCATTAATTTAGCTGAATGGGCTACTCTTTATACCGCTACCTAACCATACCAGCTGTTTACCCATGTTGGCTTACCTTTAGTTTTACCCAGTTATGTCATCAAGCTATTTACATCAAGCCATTACTACCAACTTTTCCCTGTTTGGAGCCCCATCAATAAAAACATTCAAAAATATTAGAAATGCAGTCAGAGGTTTGTTCTCTTCACCAGGAATGTGGCCCAACGAGGTGCAACAAAAAACTTTGTTAAGCATTTTTACAACTCCATCACCACGAGGACTCTCTCACCTTAAAGTAGCGATAAATTGCCACCACGGTCATGAGTGCGATGCTCGCCGAGCGGTTGGAAAACATCAGGAAGAGGTTGATCCGACACATGCCGTCTCCAAACACCCAGTGACTCCTGAGCAAAGCGTCGATCCGCAGAGGTAGACTCACTAGAGCGAGGAAGTCTGCGATAACCAGGTTGAAGAGGAAGAGGCTGTTGGGGTTCCACGCCTTCAGTTTGAAGCAGAAGATCCACAGAGCGACCAGGTTTCCCAGCAGCCCCAGAATGACGTCGATGATGAGGACGGGTGGCATGATCTTACCTTCCAGCCCAATACCGACAGGTGGGCAGCCACCATCGGCAGTGGGGGTGGTGTGGTTTGAGGCGGTGGTGAAGTTTGGCTCGGAGGTCATTTTGGTGACTCGGGCAGAAAATTCTTGAAGTTTATTGAGGATTATTCTTAAGTTTGACTGTTAAAAATATCTGTGGGTTTGGTGGTTAAATCTGAGCGAGGGGGGAAAGTCTGTGTGACCACACCTTGGAAAGTTTCCAAACTCTTGAAATTTGAAGCTTCCTCTTTTCACGTTCTTCCTTTTTTTCCTGTTTTAAAACAGCAGAATTTAGATTTTTATCAAAGATGACATGAATCACTTCCACTCTTTCACAAGTCCTGGACATGCTGGGATCCAAAATATAATTAAACAATATTAAACAAACAGAAGAAAGACCTAAAATATGTTTAATTAAGTCAAAATACTTTCTTTTACAGTGAAACAACAAATGACAAAGTTCACAAGTTAGAGTCAAATGTCAATCAAATACATTCTCACGTCTGTGATATTCTTGTCAATATTCTTGATATTTATAATTGACTGATTTGTTTATTTTAGTGCAATTTCTTAAATTTGTAAACAATGTAACATATTATTTAAATAGCTGAGTCTGTTTCTGTTACTGTCTTGTAACCCACACAGTTTCCTTAAGGATTAATAAAGTATTCTGATTATGATTTAACAAAGAAGTGTGTGTGTGTTATTGTGCCATATAATATTCAATCAACATGAAGTTTTAATGGCCTGAAGTTCCCAGCTACAGGATTCAGTTATTAAATTACAATAAACACAGATAGCTCTATCATAGCATCACAGCTGTTCCAGGAAAAATAAACATTTTTAAAAACATGCATGGAAGGTTATTTATTTTTAGTTTACATGTGGCACTTTTAAGGAGTTTACACTGAGAATATATGTCAGCACACGCGGATTAAACAGGCCTGTGGATGTTTCCACATCTGATCCAGAGAATCAGAGGAGATTAGATGAATCCAGTACTCACCAGTCCCGACGTGAGACGTTCATTCATAAAGTGTCTGAGGAGGAATGATCTTTGTCGGGTATTTATGTCTCCCGCGGGAGGATCTTCCTCGTCAGCCCGTTGCCCCACAGAGGCTGGTACAGAGTGTGAACGAAGTCAGAGTCAAAAACATTTCACAACACATTTCACAAACTGAGGGGCCGAGGAAAACTACTGAGCCCAGAGTGCTACCAGTAACATGACATACTTTAGCACCAGCATTTACCTGGTTATACAAATATTTAGATTTTACAGGGAATCCTTTCCAGGCGTCCCAGTTACTGAAAACTTTACAGCCTGTTCTGCTTTTCACTGCTTTACTGCTCTTTATTATTCTCTGAGACTCCACCAGAGCTGCTTTCCATGATTCTGACCTCATGATGTTCTTATAAAGTTAGATATATATTAAAAAGCTTTGTTTATACGTGAGCTTTATCAGCGTTTAAGACCACGAGCACTTCCTTGACCCGTGAATCTGCACTCATAAACAGTCCAGTTTGTTAATAGTTTGCTTGGTTACCATGGAACCAGGTAACGAACAGACCTCTGTGGTTTTAGCTCGCGCATTTCTGGGTCAGAGGTCGTCACATTTACTGATATTCTCGCCGGCCAATGTCTTTGATGCGTCATTGCTGACGACCTGAGGGTGAAACTTGTTTCCTTCTGTGGGGACAAACACGATGAAGAATGAGGAAGTGTCGAAAGCTCGGTGTTTCTGTTGAGCTGTGGGTTGGCCGGATCCACAGAGGTGTGGAGTTTCTAAGACTGTTTTCTCCTGCCTTACACTTCCTGTGACTCACACAGATGAGTGTTTGATAAATATCAGCTAAACTTTAGAGATGAACCCTGACAGCTCAGAACTGGAAATATTTCATTAAAGAAGGAACTAAAAACTCACCAGCACCAGAGATTAATAATAATAATAATATTCAGAGTTTAGCTGAAAATAAAAGACGACTCAGCTGCTGCTCAAACAGAAACTGATAATAAAGCTGCAAAATCATAAAGGAAAGATGGTGAAGCTCTAAAACACTCGTGTCTTTTTCTGTCTCAATGAACTCGCCTGTAAAGAGCAGCATTAAAAATGACTCCAAGCTTTCAGTCTCAGTGAAAACAAAGACGCTGGACGTTAAAGAGTTCATAACAAATCTGAAATTTAAGCACGTCATAATTAATTATTATTTATTTAACCAGGAAAGACCCACTGAGATTTAAAATCGTATTTACAAGGTGACCGGAAAAAAACTAAATTTACAAATTATGAAACATCATTGATCACAAAAATCTAAATAAAAAGTTCAACAGTGTCACCAAATAATTCAACAAACAACACATTTGCATGCAGATCTTTGAGTGTTTAAAATATTAAGCATTGGTTTAAACAGACTCAGAGAAACAAGATCCTTGTAAAGGATTTATATCTAAGATCTGCTGCAGATCCTTTATAAATGAGAATATCCTAATGGTTTAATGTTCCCACTGATAAGACTTCACTCAAAAGACAAATCTGGATTTCGGTTTCACTTTTTTTTCCAACTTGTCATGGTCCAGGGTCCCAGCGTTCTCAGTTCTCTGGTGTTTTTGTCATTTCGTCCACTTTGTTAGTCTAAGGTTATTCTGTAGTACCTCGGTTGTTCTGTTGAGCTTTTCCTCCTTGTGTCTTTGCCCTCTGAGCATCTGTTTGTGCTTATGTGAGTTCTTGTGCCTTGTTTCCCCTCCTTGTGTTTTACCTCGCCATGTTTATCTGTTTCCCAGCCCGTCATGTCTGCTCTCTCTCTCCCTCGTGTTCCCTCGCTTCCTCTCGTCTGCCGCTCCTCCTGTCCTGCATCATGTTCCTCTGTTTCCTGTTTTATTGTGAAGGGCTCCTGTTTCCATGTTCGTCACGTTCATGACACCAACTGTTTGATATGAGACTTGGAGGGAGGAGAGAGAATCACCAGTTAAGAGTTAGATACCAAATCAATCTTCCAACCGTGAAGAGCTGTGATAGATGGAAAAGTCAAAGAATTTAATTTAGTGTTGGAAACAACATGTATTTAGTTTTTTGCATTGAAAAGTAATTTTGAACTGCACAAGTATTAAATGATTGTTGGAGCTGAGGTGTGGAATACATCACAGTGTCATCGGCATAAAAATGGAAATTAGTGTTCGATACTCCTTGATCAACATTAACATATCCGGTGAATAATAATGGCCCCGGGACTGAACCCTGGGGAACACCTTTAATCACATCAAGGAAGCAAGATCAAAAAATGATCAGACCTCAAAAAGATGTAGATAATGGGCAGTTACAATGTAATAATAACTTAGAGCTTGGTTTTTAATTTTTTTTAATATATTTGTAGCAATGACACAGTGTGTTACATACATTATATCCATCCATCCATCTTCTTCCGCTTATCCGGGGCCGGGTCGCGGGGGCAGCTGCCCAAGCAGAGAAGCCCAGACCTCCCTCTCCCCAGCCGCCTCCTCCAGCTTATCCGGGGGAACACCAAGGCGTTCTCTCCAGCGTGTCCTGGGTCTGCCCCGGGGCCTCCTCCTGGTGGGACATGCCCAGAACACCTCACCCAGGAGGCGCCCAGGAGGCATCCTTGTCAGATGCCCGAACCACCTCAGCTGACTCCTTTCGATGTGGAGCAGCAGCAGCTCTACTCTGAGCCCCTCCCGGATGGCCGAACTTCTTACCCTATCTCTAAGGGAGAGGCCAGCCACCCTTCGGAGGAAGCTCATTTCCGCCGCTTGTATCCGCGATCTCGTTCTTTCGGTCACTGCCCACAGCTCGTGACCATTGGTGAGGGTAGGGACGTAGATCGACCTGTAAATTGAGAGCTTCGCTTTTACACTCAGCTCTCTCTCCTCCACAATAGACCGGTACCAATCCTTCTGTCAATCTCCTGCTCCCTTCTGTCACTCTTCAACAAGACCCTGAGATACTTGAACTCCTCCACTCGTCCCGGGACAAGACCCTGACCCGGAGTGGGCACTCCACCCTTTTCCGGCTGAGGACCATGGCCTCAGATTTGTAGGTGCTGATCCTCATTCCCGCTGCTTCACACTCGGCTGCGAACCGTTCCAGTGCAAGCTGGAGGCCCTCACCCGATGAAGCCAACAGAACCACATCATCCGCAAAAAGCAGAGATGAGATTCTGAGGCCACCTAATTGAAAGCCCTCCGCCACTTGGCTGCACCTAGAAATCCTGTCCATAAAAATTATGAACAGAATCGGTGACAAAGGGCACCCTGGCTTCAATGCTAAGTTCTTTGTCAGTGATAAATGTGTTGAGTCATGGATTATACCTAAATATGAAAAAAGTCCATCTTGGGCAACAAACTACATACATTTAAAAGGAGAAGTCCAGTCTTTGCTTTAAAGTCATGATGTGAGTATCAGGCTCAGCAGAGTCGCGGTTCATCAGCTGGGAATGAGACAGTAAGCACGCCTGACACTTTGGTTTGATGTAAGCAGCTCGCACTGCTGATATTACAGCTGAAGGAAGCTAACGAGTACTGGGCCTAGATTTCAGCTGCAGTGGTGTGAAGAGTTCAAACTTTGTGATGACGTATGAACCAGGAGACCATCCTAACCAGTCTCCAAATGTGAGCCTGAACTGAACTTCCTGCCTTACAGGTGATCTTCACCCACAGAGGCTCCATTTCAACACATTTAATCTCCTGTTTAATGCTCTCATCCTGCAGCTGAAGGAAACTTTAAAGTTTGGTGTGTGTGTGTGTGTGTGTGTGTGACGGGTATCAGCACGGATTAGTGAGTAAAGGTAAGCGTGTCTCTCCCTGTCTAGGCGGATTTCCATTCCTCTCCTCTCTGTGCGGTCACACACACCGTCCCGGTTTGAACCGCCGCCGCCGTCTCTTCTCATCTCATCGTCTCCTCCTCTCAGGCGCCCGTCTCGCTCCTGTTTTTTTTCTTTGTGTGTGTGTTTGTGTGAGCGCTCTTGTTTGTCTGAGGCCATCGTGCGATGCCATTCCTCCCCCAAGACGCTGAGCGATTCGATGGGCTGTCTCTACTCTACTGGTAAGCTAATTCTTCCTCTGCTCCTCCTCCTCCTCCTCCTCCATCCTCTCTCTCTCTCTCTTTGTTTTAATGGAGAAACTTGTCTCCTGTACATGCTTCAGTGCTTTTGTTTTTCTGCCTCGTTCTCGCTCTCTGCTCATGTGGGTCGCAGATTTCAGAGGTGAAGCAGGTTTACAGGCTGTTTGGCGCCAGATGCCGCGGAGTTTAAGTCCACATGCTTGTACGCAGTTCTGGGTCAGAGACGCTTTAAAGGACAGTGCAGCGCTCGCTGCTCCACACGGATTTCCATTCTTATTCTATTGTTTTGCCTTCCACCAGATTTTAGTGGCACATACTTTTTTTACTCCAGTGCTCTGATTTACTCGTGTTGCCCCTGAAGGTCACACATTTCAGATAAAACAGTGCTGTCGTCGGGTGAAAGAGCAGAATGAACTCTTAGCTTATGAGAACCAAAGTTTGGCTGCAAGTACAGATGATTTAATCCTGTAATTTAATTTTAATTTTTTTACTCTTGTGAATTTTGTCTGTGGTTGTTACTCGTCTTTGCATCGCTTTGCTTTCGATAGGCCAAGTTAGAACTGCACAGTTTAACAAAACGTGCACAGCCGAGAAGCTCAAACCAGAGAATTTATTCTAAAATGAACAAACTAATAGCTGCACGGACTCTGAGATTATGGGCTCCTACTATAAAATAGTCCATCTCTGACCACCATCTCTCAGGTCACAGACCTACAACTTAACACGTCATCAGCCCTCCAATTGTAGGAAAACTTGATTGATTGTAGGAAAACAATCATATCATCTGTAGTTGTGGAAGGATAATTTAAATTAAAGGCATTAAAAGTTGACATAGGGTCAGGAATTAGTCTGGACCTCCTGCTGGTCTACCTCCACAGTGGGGTGAAGAGAGGTACAGGGATCAGCACACTCACGTGCCTCAGGATCAGTCCTTATGTAATGTTTTTCTACTCTAACTGATCCTTACTACCTCTCTCACGCACATTTGAATCGATGCTTTGTCTAAAACATGCAGGCACACATTCACAGTCACAGTCCGATGAGTCCATCAGGGTTCAGTGTCTGGTACTTTGGCATGCAGACTGGAGCATTGAGGGATCAAACCACCAAACCCTGAGTGACCCTGATGAAAAGACATCCAGTGACAGTCGTTCCATGGTTTCACCTACAGAACGCTTTGGTTTTGCCTCCTCTGGATGAATGTTATAAACCTCCGTTATTTTAGCTGGACCTGAAATAAACAACAACCACGTTCTGGGTTTAGAAAGAGATAAAAATCCACGGCTGCAAAGGGACCTGCTGCTGATGGGCAGACTAGCCAGGTTAGGCGTAAACACATGCGTAGATATCACCTGGATATCACCATCAGATTGCCTGATGGTTTATTGCAGGAATGTATTCAACAGCAACACGTTGATAGTTTCTGTGTCATCTCATCAGTCTATCAGGGGGTTGTGGAGGAGTTTTGCTCCACTCTTCTTTGCGGCGTTGCTTCATTTCATTGAGTTTTGCAGCATTCATTCATGCACAGCTCTCTGAGCTCTGCAGCAGCTCCATTCTTTTCTTTTTCAGTTGTTCTGTTGGAGATCTGCTGCGGTCCTGTTGATGACCCAGTTTTGGTCCAAGTTTCAGCTGGACCTTACACTGGCTCTAGATTACTTTGGTATACAGAGAAGTTTACGGTGCACTCAGATCATCATCCCTCCACCACCGTGCTCATGGTCGTATGAGGTTTGGTTTCATCCAAGCATGCTGCTGTGCATTGAGGACAAACAACTCCACTCTGGTCTTGTTCGCTGCAGAAGTCTTTGCTTTGTTCAGACACAGCTTTACAGATGTAAAGAACTTCTGCTGCAGTTCTGTGAAAACCTTCTGCTTCAGTCATCTGAGCATCTTTAACCTCCTAGGACCTGGCCTCCACATATGTGGACATCACATTTTGGGTTGTCTAGACCAAAATACTAAATTTTGCTCTACAAGGACCTACGAGGACATTACACTGCCTCTGTTTTATCAAAATTTAAAACAAATATCCTCATATGTGGCTCTCATTTTTCTTAGAAACAAAAATCAGTTAAAAATAAATTTGGTGATTCTTTGTTTTTACATTCATCAGGTCCCAATATGCCCAAATATCAAAGAGAAATTAAAAATGCTGCCATGGAAGAGTTCAGGAGGTTAAGCAGCTCTAATGTAGATTCACTGTTATTATACACACCATGTTAGGACCAGTGTTAGGGCTACAGAACTGCTTTAACTCTCCATGGCACAGATTCAACAAGGTGCTGGAAACATATTGAAGTGTTGAATGTTGGAGAAATCAAAACAGGAACTGCAGTTTTACGAGTGTTATGAAGTATTCAGCTCAACTGTATTAAACAGCATAGAATAGAATAGAATTCAACTTTATTGTCATTGCACATGCACAGGTACAGGGCAACGAAATGCAGTTTGCATCCATCCAGAAGTGCTTTAGTGATATAGATATATTACAATATATATTAGCAATAATATAGATATGTGAGTATATTACAGAAATGGGTCTATTATGGTATGTTATAATGTACACGGTATGAAGTATGTTAGGAATATTCTATAACTATAAGTATGTACAGGCTGTAGTGAGTACAAGCTATGTACAGCTATGTACAGGCTATGAACAGGATATAAATATGAAATAAAAAACTATACAGAAATCTGAGATATACAGTTATACAGAAATGTGAACTATGCAAGTTATAAACAGTTGTAGGATTGTAGGATTAAAAATTATCGTATGATTATTTACACAGAACTATACAGTAGTGCAGTTAAGATAAGTGAGATATGTGGATAATTTCTACAGAGGCTATATAAAGTGCTAGTGATTGTGAATGGTGGTTCAGTCCATGTTATTATTGTGTGTTTGAGGGTACGGTTGTCCATTGTGTGTGTGTAGGTGGTTGTGGGTGTGTGTATGTCCAGTCCATGAGTTTAACGTGGGTCAGATGTCAGGAGGCAGAGTTCAGGAGTCTGACAGCTGTGGGGAAGAAGCTGTTCCGGTACCTGGTGGTCTTAGTCCGGAGGCTCCTGTAGCGCCTCCCAGAGGGCAGGAGGGTGAAGAGTCCATGTGATGGGTGACTGGGGTCTTTGATGATTTTCCCAGCCCTTTTCAGACACCGCTTCCTGTAGATGTCCTTTATGGCAGGAAGTGGTGCTCCGGCGATGCGCTGGGCAGTTTTCACGACCCTCTGCAACGCCTTCCGGTCCGAGGCAGAGCAGTTCCCATACCAGACTGTTATACAGTTGGTCAGGATGCTCTCGATGGTACAGCGATAGAAGTTCACCAGGATGTCTGAGGACAGGTGGTTTTTCCTCAGAGTCCTCAAGAAGAAGAGGCGCTGGTGAGCCTTCTTGACCAGCTTGGAGCAGTTGGTCGTCCAGATGAGATCCTCGGAGATGTGGACTCCCAGGAACTTGAAGCTGCTCACACGCTCCACAGCCGTCCCCTTAATGTGGATGGGTGGATGTGGGTCAGCATTCCTCCTGTAGTCCACGATGAGCTCCTTGGTCTTCTCTGTGTTAAGCAGCAGGTTGTTTCTGTCGCACCACTCAGCCAGACGATCCACCTCCTCCCTGTAGGCGGCCTCATCGTTGTCACTGATGAGGCCAATCACCGTGGTGTCATCTGCAAACTTAATGATGGTGTTGGAACCATCAGCAGGTCTGCAGTCGTGGGTGAAGAGGGAGTAGAGGAAAGGGCTCATCACGCAGCCTTGTGGTACACCGGTGTTCATTGTGATTGTAGATGAGCAGTGGTTATCCAGCCGGACATGTTGGGGGCGGTTGGTCAGGAAGTCCAGTAACCATTTGCAGATGAGGGAACTGATGCCCAGGTCTGTCAGTTTTCTGATGAGTTGTGAGGGGTGGATTGTATTGAATGCTGAACTGAAGTCTATAAACAGCATTCTGGCGTATGTGTTGTTGTTGTCCAGGTGTGAGAGAACAGAGTGCAGTGCGATGGAGACTGCATCCTCTGTGCTCCTGTTCTGGCGGTATGCGAATTGGTGGGGGTCCAGGGTGGGGGGAGACAGGATTTGAAGTGTGCTAGGACCAGCTGCTCTAAGCACTTAGTGATGATGGGGGTGAGTGCTACTGGGCGGTAGTCATTGAGGCAAGATGGGTTGGAGTTTTTGGGTATCGGGACGATGGAGGTGGATTTGAAGCAGGCCGGTACCACAGCGTGGGCCAAGGACAGGTTGAATATGTCTGCGAGCACTCCTGCAAGCTCCCCAGAACACGCTCTGAGAACACGCCCGGGGATGCCATCAGGACCTGCAGCCTTGTGGACATTGATCCTGCTCAGCACCGCTCCTACATCGGTGGGGGAGAGAGTCAGAGGTTGGTGGTCTGGCGTCATGTCTGTTTTGGTTGTGGTTGTGGGGTTCCCTCGCTCAAAACGAGCATAAAAGTTGTTGAGCTCGTTGAGGAAGGAGACATCAGAGGATGCGGGGGAGGGTTTGGTGGTCCTGTAGTCTGTAATGGTCTGGAGTCCTTGCCACATGCGTCGGGGGTTGGAGTTGGAGAAGTGTTCTTCTACCTTCTTTTTGTAGTGGTGTTTGGCTTTTTTGATGCCCTTCTTTAGATTAGCCCTGGCTGTACTGTAGGCGTGTGCATCTCCTGACCTAAAGGCAGTGTTGCGGGCCTTCAGGAGGAGACGAACATCCCGGTTCATCCAAGGCTTCTGGTTGGGGTACATGGTGATCCGTTTCTGGGTGGTGACACTGTCTGTGGTTTCGGAGATGTAATCCAGTACAGATGAGGCGTACTGGTCCAGGTCTGTGTGGGTGAACATATTCCAGTCTGTGTTTTTAAATCTGTCCTGGAGCACTGCGTCTGTCCCCTCTGGCCACACTTTAATTGTCCTCACAGCAGGTTTCACACGTTGGATGAGTGGTGAATACCGAGGTGTGAGGAACAGGGAGAGATGGTCCGATTGTCCAATGTGGGGGAGGGGTGTTGCTTTGTAGGCTCCAGCCAGGTTGGAATACACATGGTCTAAAGTCTTGTCTCCTCTGGTGTGGCAGGAGACATGTTGGTGGAATCTGGGGAGGACTGTCTTTAAGTTGGTGTGGTTGAAGTCGCCAGCAACAATAAAAGCAGCCTCGGGGTGTTTATTCTGGTGTTTGTTAATGGCTGCAGAAAGTTCTTTCATGGCCAACCTAGCATTAGCGTCGGGGGGTATATACACTGCAGTGAGTATGATCGAAGTGAGTTCTCTGGGGAGATAATAAGGTCTGCATTTGACCATTAAAAACTCCGCATTAGGTGAGCAGTGACTCTCAGTAGTAGTGGAGTTCATGCACCAAGCATTGTTAATATAAATGCACAAACCTCCACCTCCACCATGACTCCTGGTAATCAAACAAACACACTCCATGATAAGCATCCCTTACTTCTTTTTATGTACTGGCTATGAATGAGACATGGAAGTGAAACGTGAGCCAGCAGTTCGGGTTTCCTGCACAGCTTCCTGTGTCTGGTAATAATCTGTCAGCGTATGGATGCATCCCCATCACTCATGCTGGGGAACACATCTGCTGCGCTTCACCGCAGGGAGTCTCCTCTTTGTGTTCCCCCTCTCGTGCTTTTATTTGACACTTGAACACACAGAGAAAGACGGCAAACAGACAGGAGCAGATTAAATATGCAAACACCAAACAGTAATCCTCACGCGCTGCAGCTCTCTGCACATTTGCATAGCTCACGGATCAGCGTGCATTTCATCAGTTTAGACTAAAGAAAAGAGGTTATCTGTTCATTTGGCTGCACAGATATTTAACACAACACTGAAAGCAAACATTCAAACCTGAACTCACTTCCTTCTCTTCCTTCATTTTCATGTGATCCTCTCTTTGCTGGAACATTTGAATGAAATTAAATCCTGGCTTTCAAAGCTCTTGGGGCAGGTGGGGTGACGCTCAAGCAGCAACTTCAACGGCTGAAAAATGAAGTGGAATGAGACAGAAACTGCAGTTCTTTTAATGTCCACATAAAGGATGTTCAGCTTTAAATGTCCAACTTTACAGCAGAAGTTACGTATGAACTTAAACCTTATTGTCCAGCTGAGTTTATTTCCCCAAACTTTAGAGGAGACTTCACTAAGTGGAATTAGTCTGTGTGATGAAATCAAACAGTGCAAGGATGCAGCTAATCAAGAGGAAGACAAATAAGGATTCGGCTGTTTTTACCTTTCAGTTCTCAGTCCTCATTGGTTTTTGGATTAAAAGAAGCATTTTGCTAATGTGACATCTCAGATACAAGTTGGTGTAACTCTCCAGCTGGTTGCTGCAGAGAGGTGCATGGTGCTGCTTTGGTCTCTAGCAGAATCAGCATCACCTGTTGTTCACGTGGAAGAATGATTCACCAAGTGCTAGTGACACTGTGAAAATGCTGACTGGAGACCTTTCACCTTCAAAGTAAAAGTTCCACCTTTGCTGGTTTGCACTGCATGTTTTAAAGTTACACTTTTGCTCAGAGTGTAAATGTTAATATTTTGCAGAAAGGTCTGCATCTTCCATTAAAAACTTCAGCTGATCGCAGCCGTCTGCCTGTGATCAAAGCAGTTGCAAGGAGGTTTTTGGTGCAGCAACCTCTATGCAACCGATCTCACCCAGCAAGCCTCCTAAAACCATCCACAACCACTGCGGGAACACACGTTTTTCCCAAGTGACCGGAGGTTCCAGGGGTGTAGTCTACTCCTCTGTAGGCCTTAACAAGTGGACAAAGAGCTGATGATGACTGTGAAGGAAAAACTAGAAGACTTTAACCTACCATCAGGTAAAACACTCAGTCATCTGTGCCTGTGGACAAAGTGGGCTCAGTTAATGTTAAAACTTTGTCAGATGTTGGAACATCTGAAATATGTGCCTCACTTTAGAAGTGAGTGTCATGATCCTGGGCCATGTTGGCCTAACCCTAACCCTGATGTCCAGGAAGATCCACTTCCTGCCTGCCACACAGCCGAATCATGACAGTGAGGGTAAAAGACGTTTTCAGGTGGAGAATACGTGACCAGGCTTCTCTTTAGATATAATTTTATTGTACATGGAATCAATCGCTTTAAACCAGCAACATTAAACTGGTGAAAGTTCCATTATTTCATTAATGACCAGTTACTAACAATAGAAAAAGGTCAGTTAAAACTGTGACACATGGATCTGTTTAATATCTACATAACAGCACAAAACCTCAGGGACATCTCTTTCAGTTTCATTGATGCAGCCAGTAAACTATACTGCAGGTTTAAGTGGAAGGTTTGTTTCTTCTGCAGGTAAAGCTACAGATGAGGTGCGTAGGTGTAGGCCATGGTGGTCTGGAGGCTCTGCAGCGGTGTTAGCGTGTCCTCGCTGGCGCCCGGCCTCTGTGGGATGTTAATCATTTGCGACAGGTCGTGCAGATTATCAGGTATTAAGTGATCAGTTTAATTGCTCCCTTGTGTCCCAGCAGTTGGCTTCGCTGCACATTGTCAGCTGCTGTCGTCTGTTTGTGGGCCTGGGGGAGCTGCTGCTGTCAGGTTACTGATGTTGAAAGGTACGTTTGTTTTACGTGTAGTAGACAAACTCACGATAATGACTCTTCATCGCTGAGCCGGGGGCAGGCGGAAGCCAAAGGTTATGCAGAGTGATCAGATCTGGCAGCGTCTTGCTGTACTGATCCAGGCTTACAGTGAATGCATCAAATACCCAAGTGAGTCTGAGCATTTAGATCTGAGTTCATGCGTGCACTGATGTATTTGACAGAAGAGATTCTCATTGGCCAAAAGAAAAATCCAACTATAAATTAATTATAATGGAAATCTATAAATGGAATAAAACGAGACTCCACACCATCTTTAGGACACAGAATTTCACTGTGCACAAAAACTGGAGCTGTTAGCCGTAAAGCAGCCATATGATTGGACATTTTAACATGACTGAGTGGCTTTTTTTTTTTTTGCCTGTCCCGTTTGGCTCTTTTGCATCAGAATTATTGTCTAAAGGCGAAGAAAGATGCCCAACGGATTTACTTTACCAAATGGACCATCCCAGCCTTGCCGTAATGGTCTATTTGATTCACCTTTTATTGTTTATTTTATTTATTTTTACTTGTTAAATACCGGACCGACTGGGGAAAAGAAAGGGGAGAAAGAAAGAGTGAAAGAAAAACAGCGGAGAAGAGGGACGGGGATAAAGGGCAAAAAACGGAAAAAAAACAAACAAAATAAGCAGAAAAAAAATACATATATCAATCACCTGGATCACCTGTTGGAAAAAGAAAAAAAAGAAAACAAGCAGAAGAAAACGAGAGTAATACAATAAACAACATCACGATGATATATGGGAATATAACAGTAAATACTAAATATTAAACATTATTGTGCAGCACGTAAGATCGACAGCACAGTGTGCTTTGAGGTAGGAGCCAAAAAGGGTGTAGTTTGTGTGTGTGAGCACCCGTGTGTACACCTGTGAGCATGGACGCGCTTGTTTTAAAAGGTTCCTTCATGTAATGATCTGCTAGAGGGTGTGGGGGGGCCACAGCCCCGTCCTCCAGGGCATGAAGCAGGTATGGAGGAGATCAAGACTCCAGACATCCAGAGGCCCTCAGAACACAAGAGACCAAGGAAGACCAACAGAGGGGCAGCTGCACCACTGTCCCAGAAAGAGCTGAGGAGAGTCCCAGATGAGGGGTCACTCAGCAGCCGCGGAGCAGAAGCCGTGACGTGACGTGCCCGTGAGCTCCGCCGGCAGCCAGCTGTGCCAGAGTGACCGAGCCCCAGGCCGAGAGGCCGAGGGCACCCCACCCCCGAAGTGGCCCGAGCGAGCCCCAGGCTCCAGGCCCCGATAAGCAGCCATCAAGGAGTGAGCCAGTGTGTACCTGGACGCCCACCCCCGGACACAAAGAGCCACCAACGCACCGATGTCTGAGGGCATCTGCCACTGGCAGGGGGAGTGGTGGGGGGAGATAGGCCTCCACACCTTGGAGGGCCTGAGATGTCCCCAGAGAGGTGGCGTCTGATACCCGACCTGACATATAGACACAGACATACAGGCACACACAGATACAAACATCCATTCCCACCCTCATGCTCTCATATGCAATTACTCAACACTCAACCAACGTGGAGACAGACATAAAGAGACACTGTACACACAATCACACTCCCCAAGCGTACTCTAAGAACCGGGTCTAGGTACCCTTGCATCTAAAACCCAGGAGGGCATGGAGCTACCTGCCAGAGAGCAGCAGGTAAGCGCATAGCCCCTCCTGATAGCCCTCAGTGTCTACGTGTATTTAAAATTGAGAGGTGAGCAACGACGCCAGGGGTGAGGTTGTACACCCTGATGGTCTTTTGGAGTCCATGTAGCGTGCCCACCCCCAAGGTCCTATATGTATGTGTTATGAGAGTGTGAGTAATGTGAATGTCTAAGTTGTGAGATAAAATTGAGGCACAGGCAGCCAGAAGGGGACAGAGGGGGGGATGCCTCCCCTGCACTCTGGTGACACACCTTTACCCCAAGGCCCTGCATGTGTGGGTGATTGTGGTGGAGTGGGAAGAGGGAGGCAGCTGGAGATGGGGAGGGAAGGAAGGGAGGGATGAGTGACCCCTCCCTGGGGCCAGCTCCCCCGCTGACCCCAGTAGGCACCCCCATACTCTGCAACCCACCAGGGAAAGGGGGGGCCAGGCCCATCTGACCCTGGCGCAGGGTTCCGCGCCAGGGCCGGGCCCCCATACACCCACCCGCCCACAACCCCGGCAACACACCAACTGGGACCCAAGCCCCCAAGGCCCAGCCAGGGCCCCAGCCCAGAGACGGAGCACCCTCAGAACCTCACGCCCATCCTGGACCCACCCAGGGGCAGCCAGGCTACCAGGTCAGTACACGCAGCCACGAGGAAACCGTCACCTAAGAGCCAACAGAGCCCTTAATAGGCCATGACTGCAACCCCGGGTTGAGCCCTCCAAGGAAGATGCTCCTGGGGAACCCCCCGATGCCCTAAGCCTGTCCCTACCCCCACACCAATCACAACAGCGAAGGTGGGACTAAACTATGACCCCCCACCCCCACTAGGTGATGGAGCTGATCAAAGGAGCCCAGAGCAATTGATCTGATGTGGTGGCAGAGGCTGTATCAAGACTAATGTAATCTATTAGATAATTTCTATATTGGTTAGAATTAAGATTATTTTTATTTTTCCAGTTCATGAGGACTGTTTTCTTGGCTATGCATAGGGCAGTGAAAACCATATGGGCTATATTCTTATCTGTAGTGACATTATCTAAGCTGCCCAACAAACACACTAAAGGGGAAGTTGGAACGTTACATTTCAGACACTTCGATAAGTCTTCACATATCTCGCGCCAAAACTTCTGAACTGGTGGACAGAACCAAAGCGCGTGGATATAGTTGTCCGGTGAATTGGTTTGACAGTGTGAGCAGTTGTTGGTAGACGTAAAGCCCATCTTGAACATCCGATGACCTGTATAGTGCACTCTATGTAGTATTTTGTATTGAATTAATTGAAGACTGGGATTTCTAATTAAATGAAAGGTTTTTAAGCAAATCTGAGACCAGAAGTTTTTCAATTCAATCACCCCAGAGATATTGGTTTGTGAGTTTTGGAGAAAAAGTAACACATCATCCACATAAAGGCTGATTTTATGTTCCACGTTCTTGCATTTTATGCCCTTAATTACTGTATTCTGTCTAATTGCTGCTGCTAGTGGTTCAATAAAAATTGCAAACAGTGACGGGGAGAGTGGGCATCCCTGCCTGGTGCCCCTCAGGAGACAGAAGCTGGAGGATGTTTGGTCATTTGTTTTGACACAAGCTGTTGGGGAATTATATAATATTTTTAACCAGTTAATGAAAGAGGATCCAAAACCAAATTTGTGTAAAGTTGCAAATAGAAATTTCCAGTTAACTCTGTCAAACGCTTTTTCTGCATCTAAAGAAAATATTGTAGTTTCGATGTTTCTACTGTATGAGTAGTCTATCAAATTAAGTAATCTACGTGTATTTGTTGCGCCTACCTTTTATGAAACCAGTTTGGTCAGGATGAATTAAGAGGGGGGTTATTTTTTCCAGTCTCTTTGAGAGAGCTTTGGAGATTATTTTAAGGTCTACATTTATAAAGGATATTGGACGATAGCTTGAGGGATATACAGGGTCTTTGCCTGGTTTTAGCAGGAGATTAATGTTTGCAGAATTCATATTTAATGGAAGTCTGCCCTTTTCTTTGATTTCCAACAATGTTCACTGAGTGGCCTTTAAAGGAGCTGCAGGCTTGGGCACGTTCACGCTGGCTTAATTTTTTAACGAAGCCTGCTGGTCACCTGATTTAAGCACTGATTGGAAAAACGTGCTCAACTCACGCTTCATTGTTAACAGCAGATAGAGTGCCGGGTCTACACACCAAGTTTATTTCAGTTTATGAAACAGCTGCTGAGAACCTATGTTTCTTTTAGCTGTCATGAAGAGGCTTCCATGTTTTTTGTGGTTTTGTGCTAAGTTTCTGAAGTCTGGAAAAAAGAAAAAGATGACCTTTGAGAAAGGTGGAGACTCCAATATGGCCCTCAGGTAACATCTAACAGTTACAATACAATAAACAAAAAAACAGACTCATCTGGGATGGTGGGAAAGAGTCGGTGGTCCCAATGTGTTGGTCAGTTTCTGTTCAAGCCGAGTAACTCGACAAATGTAGACTCTCATTTATCAACATCGACTGAGTCCATTTGGTTTCTGGGTGACTTTATTTTGCTAATTATTGATCTACTTTGTTGATGAATCATCTCGAAATAGTAGGTGTAGAAGTGATTTTTAGTAGCTGGTTGCTCGACTGATGTTTGCTGCTTAAAAAACTGTCCGGCTATGATGTGCGTGCATCGGGTCTCCTTACAATATATTTGGTTCCTTAAGATGGATTATGATTTCAAACTAATCCTCTTCACAGTGTGACCTTGACTTCACTGTACATTATCCCTTACATAACACAGTATATGTAGGGTCGCCCTGAAAGCTGCGCTGCTCAAAGCTTCTGAAGAACTGAGATAATATCACAGCTTTAAAACCGCCCTCACGCGACGTCTCACTACCTGGTAGATATCCTCAAATGCTTCTCGGCACACAGAGTGGAGGAAATAACTATTTAATCCCGGCTGAGTTGCTTACTTACAGAAAAATGAACAGTCTCCGATTTTTATGGTAGTCTAAGGAGCTTGGAAAGACTACGATGACCTGGATGACTGAGTACCTTCACAGACAGATTTTTATGCTAGTTTTTGATGGAGGAAAGGCATTAGATAAAAAATTATACAATGATTTACATATCAGTGTGTGAAATAAACCAGTCAGACTTCACGTTCCTACAGACTGGCTTTTAACCCATGTGGCACACAGACTTCAGTCAATCAGTCACTTACAGATCCTCCTGATCCCAAATCGCTATTGGTGTGTATAACACACACCTGTCCACAGAATCAGTTTCATCCATTCTAACCTCTTCACACCTCAGAGAAGACCAAAGAGCTGTCTTAGGACGTCAGCATCAGATGAGCATCATAGTCTGGAGCTCCATGCAAGATCTCATCTTATGAGTGGTGGATCTACCCAAAACTACACCTGATCTGATCTGAAGGCCAAGAACATCATTGGTAGCACATTGCACCATAATGGACTAAAGTGTTGCAGTACCCACAGTACCCCCTCCCCCCCACCCCCTACAAGAAACATCACACTGCTGTGCAGAAGCAGCTTTTTCTCCACCAAGTACTAAGTCATGTTTTGCTTGGAGATCAAATGCATTAAAAGCAATTTATAACTTCTATGTTATGTGTTTTTTTTTTCTGGATTTTTGGTTGTATCGCTCTTAAAATACAACTTCCATAAAAATTAGAGAAACAAACAGATTCAGCAGGAGATGAAATCATTATTCCCCGCGCTGTATCAGGGCAGCTATGTTCCAACGTAGTCTGAATGAACTAAACAGCAGTGACTCAGTGTCATTGGAATGATTTCCTGTAACTCTGATCATGAGCCACTCAAAACCTTAAAGTTGTTTTGCTTTATTCAAGTTCAAGTTCAAGTTCAAGTTCAAATTTTATTCGCCACATGCAGTGGTAGGTTCCCTGCAGTGGAATGAACCCGCCCCCCGACCTTACACACACAACACAGACATCACATGGGGATACAAGTCAGAGAACGGTTGCAATACAGAAAAAACACTGAAATGTACACTACAATGGGAAAAAGTACAAGAGGAAAAAAAGAGACTTCTACTCATGCTGGGCTCCTGGGAGGACAGCATGAGAACAGGAAACAAAAAAACTCCTCTGCACAGAAAAGCACATAAATTTCCACAGTACAACATTATAGAGCACGTGACCAGCAACAGGGTTGGGTAGGGGATAAGGAGTAATCCCAGGCAACACAGCAGCCATCCTGCCACTGCGCCGACTCGCCAGCGCGGGCCCAGACCCGCCTCGTGTTCCCAGGAGGTAACAAGCATCGAAGGCGTTGGAAAGGGAAGGGGAGATGAGTGAGTGCTTATCAGTGTAAGTGTGTGTGTGTGCATGTCCTTCACCCTATCAGGCTAAGTAAACAGTCCTCCAGCCAATCCAGGTGGCTTTGCATGGGATGGGGAGAATAGTCATCACACAGTTGTTATCAGGGAGTGTTTGTCCGGCTTCAGCCTTGGGCCTGCAGCTGGTGCCATGGTGGTGTCTGCATTTTGATCCCGAATTTGTTGATTTTCTTTCCATACGACCAGCTCACGAGAATTTTCAAAGCTGATCTTTAACACTCTGATGCTGGTCTCTCGATCTCCCGTTGGAGAGCCGCGAGCCTCCCCATGATGGTATCAAACTTCTGATCCGTGGTGTTGTCATTCTTTTGATTCTGAGACCTCACAACTGCAGTGATCCGTTCTGTGATGTGATCCAACTTTCGCTCAAGGTTGTCATTTTGAGCAGGGCCCTCTCTGATGTATCCCACCATACGCTCAATGGTGTTGTTTTGAGCCTTCACAGCCGCTGTAAGCGTCTCCAAGGTGTTAACCATGCTGCGTTCGTTGTGAGAGGTCGCGACTCGTCCCGTCGCTTCGAATCCAGCGGGCAGCCTTGGGGGGGTTTGAACAGCCGGTTCCGCTCTCTCAATTCTCCGATAAGTCAGGGCCATGCCAGCTCCGATCAGCAAGAACCCTGTTATCATGGTTCCGAATAGGTAGATATCTTCAGCGTCCTCGATCGACAGTCCCGCCAGGCACATGACTCTCCAGTTCTGCCACCCGTCCATCGTGTATCCGGCAGGGAAAGTCCCTCCAGGGCACTCGGGCTCTCCCGAGTCCAGACTTCTCGTTGAGAAGAGGGTGTCAATAGCATTCAGAGACCAGTTGATCAAATCCATAATTCTCTTTTAGGTTTTAGAGAACAACAGTGAGAGACTGTTCCAGGGAAAGTAATGCACATGAGACAGACAAGGACACAGAGGCTAAGCAGGGAAGATAAGGGTAAGGAGGAGAGGAGAAAAGTGCGACCGCCTTTGCTGAGAGCCAAACGAGAAAATTCTATTGATTCTATTTATTCTGCTGGATGGTTTCAACTTTCATCTGTCAAACTGTGGGACACTCTTCTTTCTGGAAGTCTTTTCTTTACAGTAGACTAGGATAATGGTATGTCTACTTCCTGAAGAGTGGGCTTCACTTGGTTGGGTCTTGCTTCTGTGGCCTGTTTCCATCGATGATACTACCCATGTGTTCTTTAGTTCCAAGATGTAGGAACCTCATTTTGGTTGCGCAGTTTCAGTTTGGCCTGTTTCTCTTGCTCTGGGAGCTTCTTTACCTGCAGCTTGTAGGTTCACAGCAACAGCTTCCAAAAGCAAATACTGCTTTGGATCTTTGCTGTTTGTTTTATTTCCAACAATTCATCCATCCAACCATGCAACTATCCAACCAACCATCCACCTAACCACCCAACTATCCAACCAACCATCCACCTAACCACCCAACTATCCAACCAACCATCCACCTAACCACCCAACCATCCAACCATCCAACTATCCAACCAACCATCCAACTAACCATCCAATCATGCAACTATCCAACTATCCATCTATCCATCCAACCAACCATTCAACTAACCACCTCACCATCCACCTAACCATCCAACCATCCATCTAGCCAACCAGCCATCCAACTAACCATCCAACCATGCAACTATCCAACCAACCATCCACCTAACCATCTAAACTGCAAACATGACTGTTAAATCAACATATGTATGAAAAGCTTTCTCTTTGCAGCTCCAACTATCCAACCAACCATCCAATCATCCACCTTAGCATCCAACCATGCAACTATCCAACCAACCATCCACCTAATCATCCAACTATCCAACCAACCATCCACCTAACCATCCAACCATGCAATTATCCAACCAACCATCCAACTAACCATCCAACCATCCATCCAACCATGCAACTATCCAACCAACCATCCACCTAACCACCCAACCATCCATCCAACCATCCACCTAACCATCCAACCATGCAACTAACCATCCAACCATCCACCTAATCATCCAACTATCCAACCAACCATCCACCTAATCATCCAACTATCCAACCAACCATCCAACTAACCATCCAACCATCCATCCAACCATGCAACCATGCAACTATCCAACCAACCATCCAACTAACCACCTAACCATCCACCCATCCATCTAGCCAACCAGCCATCCAACTAACCATCCAACCATGTAACTATCCAACCAACCATCCACCTAACCATCCAACCATCCAACCATGCAACTAACCATCCAACCATCCACCTAATCATCCAAATATCCAACCAACCATCCACCTAACCACCCAACCATCCACCTAATCATCCAACCATCCAACTATCCAACCAACCATCCAACTAACCATCCAACCATCCATCCAACCATGCAACTATCCAACCAACAATCCAACTAACCACCTAACAATCCACCTAACCATCCAACCATCCATCTAGCCAACCAGCCATCCAACTAACCATCCAACCATGCAACTATCCAGCCAACCATCCACCTCACCATCCAACCTTCCATCCAACAAACCAACCATCCAAACATCCACCTAACCATCTAAACTGCAAACATGACTGTTAAATCAACATATGTATGAAAAGCTTTCTCTTTGCAGCTGGTTGGTAAATTAAGTTTAAATGAAACAGAGAAGCACAGTATCCTTAACCTTTCCTAACCTAAAAAAAGACCTTCCAGGTAAAGTTGCAGAATTTATTTGGTGCTTGGTTTTAATCCAGTAGACCTCTGAAGACTTTTAGGTGGAAGTGATTATTGTCAGTCCTCAAGGGGGCAATATAATACACAAAGAACTAACTGGATCCTTTGCATGACCGCTGTATGAAAAAACGTGTCATCTGCAGAGATGTGTGTCACTAAAGAGAGAGAGAGAAAAACAGCAGATGCACCATGTGACCTTTCATTCGCTATTTTTGGAAGTGGTCAGCATGATTATTTTGAGTGTAAGTGAACCCAAATTAAAGGATCAGCTCTCTCTTGTTGCTACTCCCATAAAACTGACACAGCATCTGTTTCGATGTCTTAAGTCGGCGTTTGAGGGAGGCATCAAACTGAGCTTAGAGCCCAAAGATTTAAAAAAGCCTCTGGGCCCAGCCTCGAGTATTCATGTCAGTCTGTCCATGACAGGCTTTGCTGCCTCTACACGAACCTTTGAAACGCTCAGACACCAGCATGTGACTCAAACTGCCGCTCAAATTGACTCTGTGCTGACTCTGAGCTGAGACTTGAGAACGACCAGCAGACAGCAGGATCATGTTCACCACGTCGGAGTCTCTTCAGCTTTAATCTGAAACCTTCTCACCCACAAATCTCTCAGCAGAAAAACAAAACAACTGCTCCGTAATGTTCCTTTGATTATTTCTAATCACTGTTTGTGTTCGCCTGAGCCTCCAAACATCCAGGTCGCCACATGGTTCAACCGCCTCGTCGTTTAGGAGGCGACAGATTTTATTGGTTGGACGTAGCCGGGTGGAGGTGGGAGGGAGAGAGGGAGACAATGCCAAAATCCTGTGATGATTTGATTATTTTGTGCAGCGGCGCTCTGAGGAAACAGAGCGAGAGGGGCTTTGGCTGAGGGAGGATGTTGATATGTGTTTAAATCTGTTGTGTTTTTGCTTGTTGCCAGGACGATCATGGGCCCACACGGCATCAGCCGAGCCGTACAGAGGCTGGAGTTCTGCGACTGCAAGAAGGGACTCGGTGAGCATCTTTCCCTCGACCTTACTGACCTCTGAATCCTTATTAACCGCTCCTCCTTCAGCCGCAGCTCAGCATCTGAAAATGCTGCGATCGCCTGTCACAACTAGATGAAGAGCCAGTACAGCCTGAAAGCCAGGCTCTTTTTTAACTGGAGCTCATCTGTGTGTGTTCACAGGTGTTAAAATAATTGGGGGCTACAGAGAGCTGACAGGAGAGGAGTTTGGTATCTACATAAAGCGAGTGATCGCTGGTGGGCTGGCCGCTCTGGATGGTAGCTATTCTTCTGGTATTTTTTGTGGATCGGTTACTACAGACACTGTTATCGTCCCTCACTTTGCCTTCTCTCCGTCCGTCTGTCTGTCACTCTCTGTTCCAGGTCGGCTTAAGTCAGGTGACCTGATTTTGGATGTCAATAACATCAGCCTGATAGGGGTGACCAATGAGAGGTGAGTCTCACTGTTGAGGTATTTTAGAAAATGCAGCATGGCGGTCTCACATCACTTGTTTATTTGCACTGTTTGAATTGTGAAGCTGCATGGACTGCAGAGTGTTGGTGTCCATCACACTTTATGTGAATGCTGCACGTGAACTTTTGCAGCCTCAACATCTGCTTTAAGGTCATCAACATGTTGGCATTTTTGAGTAAAAATGACCATATCTGGGTGGAGTGTTATCAGCTACTTTATCTAATTCAGTTCAGTTTTATTCATATAGCAACAAATCACAACAACAGTCGCCTCAATGCTCTTTAGTTTATAAATTAAGAAATGAAGACTATTAAATAAGACTTATTAAGACAATAATACAGAGAAAGCAACACCAACAATCACATGACCTCCTATTAGCAAGCACTTGGAGACAGTGGGAAGGAAAAACTCCCTTTTGAACCTGAGTTAGTGTATGGGACCATAGACACAGATACTTGCTAATCTTGCTAACATCAAAATAAACATGTACTGCACCAAAGCTGTTAATACAGTGACCTCACAGCAGCCACATTATTGGTCACATGATGTCATTAAAAAGGCTCCGACAGCACAAACACGGTCCAGAGGTCCAGTTCAGGTGAAGCTAGCAGACAGCTAGCAGCTACAGCCGCCTGTGTCACCATCCACCCTTCACTCAAAGAGGCCACACCCCTAATGATGCAACTACAAGCCTTAGTGCAATTTGAACAGGTGACCTATAGAAACACTCCCTGCTGTTTTTTAAGGGAGAAACTGCAGTTAATGTGCAGGAAATAAGGAAAACAGGAAGTTTTCTATTTCATGTTTTTTATGTCATGTTTAGCACGACCGCTTAACGCAGCAGTTTCCTGTTCCTGATTTTTGTCTATGACAGACAATAGCCTCACCTTCACATGTAAACACTGCAGATAATTTAAACTGCAGCCCGAGTGTTCATTCTGAGAGCAAACTTTGATTATAGCTGACTAAATCTAAAGTTGATTCAGGCGACTGAAGACTAAATGCAGGTCTAACCTCGTCGCACCAGGAGATTACTTCTCATTGGATAACTTCCAAACTCGTCCCGCCTTTCTGCTCAGCTGAATCAGTTTTGATTGGATCTTGTCTCTCCAGAATATTTTTATCTCATATTTATTCGTTGACAGAGTGTTGATTCATCACAGTTTGTGTCCTTGTGATTAGATTTTATTTTGTTATCATCTTGTTTTCATCAGAAAAAATGTCGATGATGAAACTTACTGGTCAAAACTGACACTGGATGGTACTACCTGCTGAAGTATGGTTTTTATTAGCTGGAGACACCAACGTCATAAACATTGATGATAACCAAGTATCACAGTTCCAGTTAAACTTAAAAATCAGTTTCATTCTTTAAACAGAGGCTCGAAAGTCGCAGATGGAACGACTTTCACAGCTATCGATCATCGGCCACACGACAGATACTAAAGTTGTTTTGAACTTTTAAGTAGGAGCAAAGACTTTTGGGCTCGAGTCAGTTGCTGTCAGCATCTAGTGGCTGTCGGTGGTACTGCAGTCTATTTGTCCAACAGGTCCACAGAGGACGTTTCCGCCAGGCAGAGATGTCCTTGAGTTTCACACATGGACTCTTTATCTTCCATCACACGCTGGTAATGTTTACTGCTCAATTCTGCTCCCTGATAGGGCGGTGGAGATCTTAAGGACGGCCTCGCTCTCCAATCACATGTCCCTGCTGATCGCCAGAGATGAGGAATCCAGGTAAGGAGGTGCTTTTATTCTGAAATTATCCCTCTGATTTTACTGCTTTTTCTCTGTCTGGCTGAGCTGAGCATGTTTTCTGAGGTTATCTGAGGACGAACTCGGTTTGTCTGATGGTGATGATCTGTGATCAGCAGAGCAGCTGATTGAAAGTCATCTTAGAACATCTGAGCTGAGCTGCAGGGGTGACTGCCCGGCCAGGGGGTTGATGCTGACAGTCGGGGTTATGTTCCTGCAGTGGGTGGACAGACAAGTGATCCTTAAAGTGTTCAGGGTCACAAGTTCAGGTGTGCAGACACTTCTCCAGTCACATTTTAATGACTGAATGGAGCATTTAAGCTTCTTACGCTCCCTCGTTCAGTGTAAGTGGAGGAAAAGTCGGGGTTTAAGCTTTTTCTAAAGAGGCTCTTCATAAAGATGGAATCTGCTTTTATTCCCACTGAGACGACGCTGAGCTTTCCGTGCTCCTGGAAACGAGGCTCGTCAGTGGTTTGATTCGTCCTTGGAGCGAGCTGTGAGGTGATGTGTGAGGTAAACTGACCTGGCACTCTGCTGGCCCCTGTGCTTTTTCACGTCAGCTCAAACACAGCTTGACACAATAGGGACACGGGGCTGTCTGTCCACAGGGTCTCTGCTCTGGGAAAGAGCTGCAGCTGCTCAGCACAGAGACATGACCGGGGATCAGACCGCCTCGGTGACATCCTGCTGTCTCTGTGGGGAGACAGTTGCGTCATGAAACTGTACCGTCAGTCTGTGAAAGCACGATATAGGTTTTATTTGTTTTCATGAACTGGATTCACTTCAAGGGTCAAACATGAAAAATGTCACTAACACTGCAGTTCCTCTGACGTCCAGCAGAGGCTCCAGCAGCGAGTCAGACCTCATAGACTCCCATGTTAAACCTTTACAGAAGAAATAAACATGGTTATAATGGTAAATGGCCTGTATTTGTATAGCGCTTTTACTAGTCCCACCTAGGGACCCCAAAGCGCTTTACACACCCAGTCATCCACCCATTCACACACTGGTGGAGGCAGCTACAGTTGTAGCCACAGCTGCCCTGGGGCAGACTGACATAAGCAAGGCTGCCATATCGCACCATCGGCCCTTCTGGCCATCACCAGTAGGCGGTGAAGTGTCTTGCCCAAGGACACAACGACCGAGACTGTCCGAGCCGGGGCTCGAACCGGCAACCTTCCGATTACAAGGCGAACTCCCAACTCTTGAGCATTGTATAACCTGTTATAATTGCTCGACTGTTTATAGGTTTAAAGTTTGCATCATTAGGGGCGTGGCCTATTTGAGTGACAGGTGCTGTTGCTTACACATTTTTCCAGCCAAGCCTGCTAGTGTTAGCTGCATGAGCAATTTATATTATTAGTGCTGTCTGCGTTAATCTGACGTGCACAGTATCAATGAGTTTGCCCACGTTAGCACGTCGACGCCATCCAGCCCCACGCACAGGGCGATCCACGGCAGCTCATTAATGGAGGTTTGCCGCGTTAATACAGTTATGGCGTTAATGTCATTTTAACAAGATAAAAATAATTAAAATGAACCAAAATGGAAAATGCTAATAGCAGGACTCTGAAAAGGAGCCTTGTAAATCCAGGAGGTGATGGTAAGGTGGTTCTTTGATGTACTGACGGCTTTTTTTAACAATGCAACTTAACTAGAGCTGGAGAATTAGCTAACTAGCTAGTTTAGTTATAAAGTTGTAGCCGCAGTTTACAGTCATAGTAAAGGGATGCTAATTTTGGCTAACAGAGAAATGTTATGTGCCCCACTTTTCAGTTATTTATTTGTAAAAAAATGTTTGTAATCATGTATGATTTTCGTTCCACTTCTCACGTGTGCACCACTTTGTGTTGGTCTTTCACCTGGAATTACAACAAAATTGATTCATGTTTGTGGCTGTAATGTGACAATGGAAAAGTTCGAGGGGGCCCAATACTTTTGCAAGCCACTGCACCTCTTTACATTCTGAGTCCAGCCAGAAGCACGCAGGTTTGAAACAACAATTCAAAGGTCAAACAGAAATAGTGACGAGGTGCTGCAGGATTCAACTGGAACACTTTAACAGGAGCTGCACCTTACAACCAGAACACAGGTGAGCTGCGTCTGCTGTTGCAGACCGACTCAGATTGGTTGCAGGTATTTGCAGACATTTGCTGATCTGTCTGAGTTTGCAGTCACTCTGGACGTCCTGCGCAGTCGCTTTAAAATCATCAGTGTTGAGGTCGAGCTCAGAGGTCGACAATGTTGCAGGCTCCGCCTCCTCGCAGCCAGTTGGACACCTCTGCTGTGTCTGATTGGCTGGATGCAGCTAATCTATGGGGACAGATCGGTGTTAAAATAAAACTAAATGATTTGTGTTTAATATTTCACAGATTAACAGCAACATCTATAAATGATAAATACGCACTGCTAATAACTCTGCGAGCTGCTTTCACATAACGCTGACCTCAGTCTCGGGTCACAGAGGCCACGGGGGCGGGTCAGAGTCCGCAGAGGAACAGAAGCTGATTTAAAGAACAACAAAGAGATCAGCAGCTTACAGCAGCTGACAGAAAGTGACGTGTTGTTGTGACTGCAGACGAAAGGTCGTCCCACCTCTGGCACATTTTCATTCTCATCCCTGTTGTTACGAAACCTCTGTGTGTGTGTGTGTGTGTGTGTGTGTGTGTGTGTGTGTGTGTGTGTCTGTGTGTGTCTGTGTGTGTGTGTGTCTGTGTGTGTGTGTCTGTGTGTATACTCGCCTCACAGCTCCAATGTTGACAACGTTTCACACCTAAAACTACTGATGATGATTATCTGTAGCCACATGGTTCCTGCTGAGGATGCCGTGATGCAATCAGGCGGGGGGGAGGGAAGGGGGGTGGATGGAGAAGACCAGAAAAACAAGGGTGGAGTTTAAGCTCATTGATGGAGGCTTGAATTGGAGGGAATATTGTGGAAGATTATTTTTAAGCTGCTGCAGACGGTTGGGGGGCGGACCCTCAGGTGGTTCGAGGACACGTTTAAAAATCGATCACTGATCTGATGAGTTTTTCTCTTTCATGATTTGAGTGAGTGGTAAATGGACTGATTCTTATATTGTGCTTTTCTACTTTCCCAGAGTACTCAAAGTGCTCTAAACCACATTCACATTCACTCTCACAAGCACTCTCTGTGCACTTATTGCTTTCTAACTACAGTCACACTCTGATGGATGCATCAAGAGCATCTTGGGGTTCGTGTCTCGGCCAAGGATACTTGGCATGCAGACTGGAGGAGCCTGGGATCGAACCACCGACCTTCCAATCAGTATGTGACCTGCTCTACCTCCTGAGCTACAGCCATTTAGGTCTTTGCAGTCCATGACCACCCCATCGTCCAACCCCCCCACCCCCACAGAAGAATCTAAACGTTAGCTCAGAGTCGTTCACTTCACTTCCTGGTCGAGCTCTTTAAGCTGTCCCACTGCAGGCTGGCTGTTCACGAGCTGGTCCTGGAGCTGGTTCCAATCCTGACGGGAACTTGCGGCTTCTGGGTTTCACGTTTCCGTTGTTCCTCGACCTCCTCATTTTCTTAGTTTTCCTCCACACACACGTGACTATTTCCTGTCATTGTTTCTTCTCAAGTTTCATTCCAGCGGCGGTATTCCTGCTTCGTCTCCGCCTTTACACTCAAAATAAAACTGCCCAAAAACGCTGACTTTGACTAACATATTATAATAACTACAGAGTAAACTGTTACATTTAATGGAGTCTGCTCAAATGAAATTTGATTTGTATACATTAAGTTTATTCCGAGCACATTTTTCTTATTTTAATGAATAAATGTCTGATTTCAGCTGATTTTCACTCGGAATCATTGATTTGTGTTTATTGAGGGTGAGGAAGCATTTTTATGACCTTCACGACGGCGTCCTGGTCTCTGACCTTTACGTTATACTTCCTGGTTGCTTTGCCTGACGCTCTACGTTTGACTTCAAATACATTTAATTCAGAGCTTGATGCTGGTCTGCACTGAAGTCTCACAGATACAAACGCTGTGCTCCGTCGCCACGTCGGGGCGAAGCGTCGACCTGCTGATTCATGAAATGCTTTCTGTCTCTTGATTCCAGTTTGCCTCCAGGTGATCTCTGATGTGATTGGTTAGTGGTGTAAAAGGAAACGGTGGACGGCTACAGTTTAGACTCCTGGCTTTACGTTTTCTGTTGGGGGGGTTAAGATAATTCCAGTTTTTCCAGCAGCTGTTTGAATGAAGGCTGAGGGTGGATGGAACCACAGACATCTGATCTCTGGATGGTTTTTCTCAATGATCGTGCAGATCCCCTTTAAAAGGCATTAACAGCTGATCGGATCAGACCGTGATGGCTGATGGTTTGAGTGAGGCTGACGTCCGGTTTCCTCGGTGTCCATGTGAGGGAGACAAACTCTCACAGATCTCACAGCTCGCTCTCCTCAAACGCCTCAGTGCTGAACGCCGTCCAGCGCGGCGTTTCCAAAGTGCTTTCTCTTTGGAAACGATGTCTTTGAACTGCAGCTCATTGAGCAGGAACATCATTGAAATGAAGCACATCTTTAATGTATGTCGGCTCACAGCCTCCAACAATCATCATTGAGTGCTTTTCTTCAGATTTCCAGGAAAGTCCGACTCAATCAATCCAGACGTTCTTGGAACACATTTTTTTCCTGGAATCTGCAGCTTAAGAAAAACTCGTGTTCATGAACTAATGACAGACAGATATTTTAAATCCAGGCCTGTGAAATAAACTGCATAGACATCCATACTGGTTTAGCAGTTATTAGCAGATCTTTTATGTTTTATGTGAATTAAAGTCTTGGAGAAGACAGAAATGTCCTTAATTCCTTCAGTTTCACCACAAGGACTGGGTTTGAGGTTAGGAGGGTCTTTGAGAAGTGAATCTGAAACAGGGCGCTGTGATGTGTTCATGTGTCCTTCAGGAGGGAGTTCGCTGAGCTGATGGAGAAGTACAGCTCCAACCACATCACGGCTTCAGGACGAATCTCTCCCACGCAGCTGTCCACAGGTAAAACCCACCATCACGTCAGACATGAACATTCGACCCAGAACAAACCGAACCCTCAGACAGCCCTCTGAAGACGACGATAGACACGACGATACTCCAACAGCTCAAATGCCTGGAAATTCACAGCATGTTACAAAATCGCTCTGTGGTCACTTTCCAAAACTAACAGTCCTTTTAAAAGAGTCCATTACAAGTTTAAATTTTCATTTCCATGTCTGCATGTCGCAGAGCTGCAGACAAAACATCCTCACTAAATATGTTCTGACCCAAAAATGTCCCCAAGTTCTAAAAAAAAGTAAAATAATAGTTTTACAAAGGTGTTGCGACTTTCCTTTCCAAAAACATCACCACTTCTCAAAAATGTCCACAATTCCAAAAATATCTTCACACTCTAAAAATCCTGTTACTTTCTGAAATAAAGTCCTCTCATGTCCGTCTGGTCCTCACAAAGTTTCAGTCCCGAGTCACTAAATTGATCCTGTGTTCCAGTTTTTCTCCATCCCGCCGCGTCCCAGCGTCCTCCGCCTCCCTCCGCCTCCCTCCGCCTCCCTCCACCTTTCCATTTCTTCTCTCTCCCACGTCTTCCTGCTCACCTCTCTTCATTCTTCTCGTTTAAAGGGAAGCTGACGGACACGGCCTCCTCCTCCTCCTCCTCCCGGTCAGAGAGCCCCCAACTCCTCAGTCCTAAAGAGGGGGTCACGGCCTACACCCACACCGCCCCTTACCCCGCTAACCCCGCCTACGCCGTGCACACGCCTGTGCACACCTTCAGGTAAGAACAGAAATAACTCCCTCTCACGGTGATGCCTTCACTTCCCTGTAAACCAGATTCTGATTGGCTGTTTTATATTTATTATTAAAATACATTTTCAAATAGTCTCAGAGACATAAAAACGCACAGAGAGCTAAACCCGTCCTGCAGTGAGTCTTCATGAGGAATTTCTACTTTCCAGCTGATTTATTCAGAGTTTTTAATGAAACCAACACAGCTGTTAAGCTGTGAAGTCCTCTCTTTGCCACTTGTTGGTGTTTTAGTGCGTCTCCTTCTTCACACGCTGCCCCTGCGTCACATCTGTCATGTAGCGTGGCAGCAGGACGAGGACTCAGGCGAAAGCTAAACTTTAATCACTGGAGAAAAAGGTTGAATACAAACACAAAACTAGAAACTAGGAACAAGGAAACCTGGAACCACGAGGAGACACAGCACACAGAGAGGGAACATGAGGGTTAACGAGGAAACACAAGCAGGACAACGAGAGGACAGGTGGGACAAATGAGACCTAACGACACAAGGGGAAGCAAAACTAGATACACTGCACACAGGAAA
>NC_142111.1:27650000-27665000 GCF_056152115.1 Neolamprologus brichardi | reverse complement strand
GCGCTTTTCTACTCTCCCGGAGTACTCAAAGCGCTCTATACAACACGCCACATTCACCCAGTCACACCCATTCTCACAAGCACTACCTCTATACTGAGTGCTTTCTAACTACACTCACACACATTCAATTCAATTCAATTTTATTTATATAGCGCCAAATCACAACAAATGTCGCCTCAAGGCGATTCATACTCCGATGGACGCATCGGAGAGCAACTTGGGGTTAGTATCTTGCCCAAGGATACTTGGCATGCAGACTGGAGGAGCCTGGGATCGAACCTCCAACCTTCCGATAAGTAGGTGACCTGCTCTACCTCCTGAGCTACAGCCACCACTGGGAGGAGTCAGCCTAGTGTAGCAAAAGAAGATGGTTCATGGTGTTTCCACTTTGATGGGGATTAATATTGATAGGTTTATGTGATTGGTTTACAATTCAAGATGCACAGGGTCGCCACATCTTAAATCTTCTTTCAACTCTTATCGTTTGAGGACGTCCCCAGCTGGCACTGGCACCGGCAACGTCTAATCAGAACTCTAAATTTATTTAATGAAAGCGGAGAGACGAGCCAGGGCTTTACTTGAAGAATGCAACGCTCCCTAATGCTGATATTATATTGATTTTCTGCGTGTGTGTGTGTGTGTGTGCGTGTGTGTCCAGGCTCTGGAGCTGATTGGCCTGAAGCCCTCCGACGCTCAGCGGCAGACGCTCCGGTCCAGACTGCGAGCTGATCCGGCTGGGACGGTGGCCTTCACAGGTGAGACATCATCGCTCAGCTCACCTGTGGCTGTCCTCCTGCAGGTGTCCCTCATCCTCACACCTGTGCAGTACATCATGTACTTCTTTTATTTGTATTTAGCTCTTGTTTCTTTTCGTGGTTGAAGGTTTTAAGCGCAGCTCTGAGGTAAACCGATGTGCTGCTGTGTTTGGACCATGTTGGTCTCCAGCAGTCAGGTTTCCTGTTGTGTCCTTGTTGGATGTTTTTATCTGGAGTTCTGTTTCTCCTGCGTTCGCTTTACTCGCCTCCTTCCCTCCTTTGTGCCCTCGGCGGTTTCACCTGGGAAACTGGGACTCGATTCTTCTGACGTCGCAGTGACTCGAGCTTTGCACACTTTCTGCTCACTTAACTCAGAGCTTTTATTCTGCTTTGTGGGTTTTATTGCACTGTTTGAAAAAGTGAAGGAAAAGCAGAGAGCTTCAGTAGAAAGAATAAAATGTCTTTGTCTGCTGCTGGACATGTTGGAGCAGCTGTTTGAACTGAAGTTAAGCAGCCAGACTGAATTCTTCTGAGCCAGGTCGTCACCGTCACACACAGAGGGGATCCAGTAATCTCACTGTTCGTGGAATAAAAACAGTGTGGTCACATGACTGACTCAGAGATGACCCATATCGTGTTTTCATTGACTGTTTGCACAGTTTAAAGGGGGCTTGGTGATGTGGCGCGGCAGCGTTGAAGATGAAAGTCAAGTGCAGGACGCAGATCTGCAGGTTTGGTCGCTGCTTCGGCCTCAGAGAGGCTCGGGTTGGCGTTCTGCCTCCTGCTGAGCGCTCGTGTCTGTTTTCTGTTCCCAGACTTCGAGAGCCTGATCAAGGAGCTGTTCAAGCCTCAGCTGGAGGAGCTGGGCGTCACGCAGCCCGGGTCTCGCTTCACGTCCGACGACCTGTTCAGCTTGCTGGAGTCGCCCAGCGACCCGAGGGTAGGAGCGTGCAGCACACATGTGATGTCACACAGTTACTGACCTTTATAAACAACTTTTAACTGTAATTTACTTTAAACTCACAGAAAAGATGCTGAGTGACTCCTGTATGTATGCACGTATATGCAGCCTTCAGGAAAAACACAGTACTAAATACACAGTTTTCAGTTTGCAGAGCAGACAGAGACATATTACAGTATGTTAAAGTATGTGGGGGGTGTGGGGGGGTCATCAATGTCAGTCAGTCCTACAGAGAGGGTGGAGTCACAGCAACAGAGCAGTGAACACCTGGAGAAGGTGTGGGTGGGAATGATGCTGCCTGTGCGGCGTCTCTAACGGGATCGATTCTGCTTGTTTATTTTTATCTTTTCATTTTATCGTTTCTTAGAATAAAAAGTGACCTTTAAGCTCCAGTTTTACTTTGCTGATTATAAACAAAATAAAAAACGTGGTGAGCAGTCGCTTTATTTATACGTCTGTTAGTGCAGTATGAGTGATGATGTCATCAGATGATGTCATTAAAAATGCTCCCAAAGTCTCCAACAGAACAAACACTGCTGTAAAGGTTTAATTCCTCATCATGCTTGGACATTGCTTGTGGTGTTCCACAAGGCTCTGTACTGGGTCCAAAATTATTTATTATTTATATAAATGATATTTGTAAGGCATCTGATATATTTAAATTAGTATTATTTGCAGATGACACAAATATTTTTTGTTCTGGGGGGAATCTAAACGAGCTGCTGGATACAATTACATCAGAAATGTGCAAAATTAAAAAATGGTTTAACAGGAACAAACTATCGCTAAATCCAAGTAAAACTAAAATAATCTTATTTGGGAATTCCCTTAGAAATGCACAAGTGCAGATTCATATAGATGGTGTGGAAATTGAAAGAGTACTTGAACATAAGTTTCTTGGTGTGATTATAGATGATAAATTAAACTGGAAGTCTCATATAAATCATATACATAACAAAATTTCAAGAAGTGTCTCAATCTTGAGTAAAGTAAAACACATTCTGGACCACAAATCACTCCACATTCTCTATTGTTCCCTGATTGCACCGTATTTGAATTACTGTGCAGAGGTGTGGGGCAATACTTACAAATGTTCGCTATCATCAATCTTTATATTACAAAAAAAGGCCATAAGGATAATCCATAAAACCGGTTACAGAGATCATACAAATCCACTATTCTTAAAATCAAAAATTCTAAAATTCACAGATCTGGTTCATTTTCTCACTGCACAAATTATATATAAAGCAATAAATAACCTGCTTCCTGACAATATTCTAAAAATGTTTTCTAAAAGGGAACGGGGATACAATTTGAGGGGGGAATTAAATTTAAAACATCCTCGTATCCGGACAACATTAAAAAGTTTTTGCATCTCTGTGTGTGGAGTGAAGCTGTGGAACAGACTAAGTAAAGATATAAAGCAATGTCCGAGCATGGCACAGTTTAAAAAGCGGTTTAAGGAAATGGTTTTTACAGGGTACAGGGAGGAGGTAGAGATTTGATAGGGTGTTCTTGTCTAATATTTTCATGTGTGTGCGGGTGCACGGGTATGTTGGTATGGGTATATATATATTTGTAGGTTGTGTATCCTTTGAGGTGTTAATGGGGTTATTGAAAATGTGTATATGTGCGTATGTGTAAATACGTATGTATGGATAGATAGAAACATATATGTATATATATTAAAAATAAAAAATAAAAATAAAAAATAAAATAAATAAATAATAAAAAAAAAGAATAATAATTTTTAAAAAAAAAATACACATGACATATAATGTGATTGCAAGGAGGTATTTCGGTAGTCTATAAATTACTAGATAGTGGAAAAGGGGTGGGATTAAATAAGCTCATGCTTCTTCCTGCTCCTTTTTGAACATGAAAGTTATTTGTAGTTGTGGTTGCTCGTTTTCTTTTTGTTTTGCTTTGTTTATTTGTCTCTTTTAATTCTATGTTGTTGTACTTTTTTAACATGTTCAAAATAAAGATTCAATCAATCAATCAATATGGGAGTCAATGGGGACTCACTGCTGGTGGTTTTCTGAGATCACCTGGATTCAGCAGGTGGGATCTTAGTAATGAATCAGACTGAGGATCATCCAGGTGAACAGGAGCACGTGATGACTCCACGTCCACTCCACTGTGGACGCTGTCATTGAACAGCAGGGTCCTATCAGCAGAGCGTGTGCTGTGCTGGGGTCACACAGGTCACACAGCGTCACACAGGTCACACAGGTTCGGTGGACCTGAGAGCAGCAGCAGCTGCATCTGTGAGAGGATACAGGTGTGATTAATGTTCAGGTCATCGTCACACGAGCCTCAATGCGCTGCTTTCACTCGCTCTTCATCATTTACGGCACTTTCAGCCTGACATTCACGCTAACGAGATGCTAACGAATCGTTCTCTGTCAGATGTTTCTGATGTGTTTGTGTGTTTGTGCAGCCGTCACTGTCGGACTCAGAGGACCTGGAGGAGATGGAGCGGCTCAGGAAGGAGCACATCGAGGCTCTGAGGGAGATCAAGAGGCTGCAGGTAGACTCACACCTGAGTCACTTTGTAGAATTCAATCGTATCCAAAGAAAAGTCGCTTCAGTAAATATTCTAAAGTGTCCGTTCTGATCTGCAGGAGCAGCTGGTCGAGTCTCAGAGAGTCCACCATCAGATGGAGGAGGAGCTCAGCAAGGTCAAACAGGTGAGTCACGCCTGCTGCATCCCACCTGTGCACAGGTGTGAAAAGTCAGACACAGGTCATGTGTTGGTCAGTGGCTGTGGTGGAGGCTGGAGTCAGGAGTGTGTGTGTCCTGCATACACACACACACAGACACACACACACAGACACACGCACACAAACCGACCTGCAGGTGTGATGATAAAGAGCTTGTGTGTGTGTGTGTGTGCGTGCGTGTGCGTGTGTGTGTGTCTGTATCTGTGTGTGTGTGTGTGTGTGTGCGTGTGTGTGTGTGCGTGTGCGTGTGTCTGTATCTGTGTGTGTGTGTGTGCGTGTGCGTGTGCATGTGTCTGTATCTGTGTGTGCGTGTGTGTGTGTGCGTGTGCGTGCGTGTGCGTGTGTGTGTGTCTGTATCTGTGTGTGTGTGTGCGTGTGCGTGTGCATGTGTCTGTATCTGTGTGTGTGTGTGTGTGTGTGTGCGTGTGTGTGCGTGCGTGTGCGTGTGTGTGTCTGTATCTGTGTGTGTGTGTGTGTGCGTGTGTGTGTGTCTGTATCTGTGTGTGTGTGTGTGTGTGTGTGCGTGTGCGTGTGTGTGTGTCTGTATCTGTGTGTGTGTGTGTGTGTGTGTGCGTGCGTGTGCGTGTGTGTGTGTCTGTATCTGTGTGTGTGTGTGTGTGTGCGTGTGTGTGTGTCTGTATCTGTGTGTGTGTGTGTGTGTGTGTGTGTGCGTGTGCGTGCGTGTGCGTGTGTGTGTGTCTGTATCTGTGTGTGTGTGTGTCTGTATCTGTGTGTGTGTGTGTGTGACTGTGTGTGTGTGTGTCTGTATCTGTGTGTGTGTGTGTGTGTGCGTGTGTGCGTGTCTGTATCTGTGTGTGTGTGTGTGTGTCTGTATCTGTGTGTGTGTGTGTGTGACTGTGTGTGTGTGTGTCTGTATCTGTGTGTGTGTCTGTATCTGTGTGTGTGTGTGTGTGACTGTGTGTGTGTGTGTCTGTATCTGTGTGTGTGTGTGCGTGTGTGTGTGTCTGTATCTGTGTGTGTGTGTGTGTGACTGTATCTGTGTGTGTGTGTGCGTGCGTGTGTGTGTGTCTGTATCTGTGTGTGTGTGTGTGTGTGTGTGTGTGTGCGTGTGCGTGTGCGTGCGTGTGTGTGTGTCTGTATCTGTGTGCGTGTGTGTGTGTGTGACTGTGTGTGTGTGTGTCTGTATCTGTGTGTGTGTGTGCGTGTGTGTGTGTCTGTATCTGTGTGTGTGTGTGTGTGACTGTATCTGTGTGTGTGTGTGTGTGCGTGTGTGTGTGTCTGTATCTGTGTGTGTGTGTGTGTGTGTGTGTGTGTGTGTGTGTGGGAGGACTGTGAGCCCCGTGTTGAATCTTTTTTTATTTTGGGCTCTAGAATAGCTCCTCCTCCTCTTCCTCCTCCTCCTCCTCCTCCCCACATTCTGTTTGTTGTGATTCAGAGCTGAAGGGTCTCGGCCTCTCTCGCTCCCGCTCGGTTGCATAAATCAATCAATATCTACATTTAGCCGACAAGTGCACCATAACAACAAAGGCCGATGGGGCGTTTCCTTATCTGAGTTTCAGACCCGAGGAGCAGAAATGAGGAGGACGCAGAGCTGAGCGTTCCTGCTCTGCAGTCGCGCCTTTAGCTTCTCGCCGAGTGTTGGCAGGTTTGCAGACATTGGACTTTTTCTATTCTTTGGTTTTTCATAGTGAAACCTTTTTCTTCTTGGACTCTGCCAGAGCAGCTTTGCATGACACACAGCTCATAATAATCATTCTTTATGTGATTCTGGGCCTTGGTGCAGGCCCTCAGTTGAAACAGGTTATTTTAGCCCCGCCCATTGCGAACAAAAGGCTAATGGGTGGGTCCTGGGATATCTTCCATCTATGACATCATACAGTTAAAAGAGTAAAAAAAACTGTGTGGAACTGAGTGTCAGAGCAGTCTGTTCATCCAGTGGCTTCATTATTAGAAACTTTGGCCATGCTAATGAACATCCAGGGGAAACGCCCCCTGCTGACCATCAGAAGGAATGCAGGACTGAAGTATTAACATAACTCAAAATATCCATTTGAGCCACTTCAGTGTGCACCTGAGGTGCTGAGCACTGTATCGAGTCAAACTCTAAGAACACTTTAAAATATTCTGAAGTCTACTTTGCGTCTCTGTCGTCTGTCCTGGTATAAAAGCAGGTTTTCAGCAACGTTAGCTGCTCAGACGTGTCCTGGCTGCCTGCAGTAAGTCACAGCAGGGCGCAGATCACGACTGCCAGCTTCGGCGCTGCCTGCATATTTAACAAACCTGCACAGCTGAATTAAGCTGACAGCCTTTAATCCTCTGAGGGAGGATTTGATCAGGTTTCCAGGCTGGAGTCACTTAGCCTTCCACACTCACACTGTGTTTGCATGCAGATAAATCACCTGGACATCATTACTGTTATTAATCTGATCCAGGTTCCGCCTGTTTCGGAAACTGTGTCTACTTGTCAGTAAAAGTCGTTGGAGGTGTGAGTCGTTGGTGCTCCTGAATAAGCTGAAGTGCTTTTAACATCCTTTGTCTGAGCGTGGCATTTTACCGGCTCTGCCGCAGCTTTCAGCGCAGCCTCCAGCTTCGAGATGGAGACGTTATGTTATTATTACATAACCGTCAAACAAAGCAGGAAGCAGCCGTCGGTGCAAAAGTGAGTGTCGTTTCTCAGGGAGCACAAAAACCTTTGGTCTGGGAAGAAGCGGGACCGGCCGCTGCTCTTTTGTTCCGCCGCGCGCTGCCAGGCTGCACAGCTTGTGCACAGCGAGGGACTTTCTTCCATTATGCTGCCTTTTCTGGAGAGCGAGCAGGCGGGCGGAGGAGAGCGGGCTGACATGCTCCTTCATTAGAGATGGAAGTCAGCCTTTAAGACGGGGGGCCTCTCAGAGCCCCTCGGGCCCCCCTGAAGCCACAGCTGGAGGGAAGAGAGCTCACGCTGGGATCCATTAGTTACCAAACCATACACCACACACACACACAGACACACACACAGACACACACTCACACTCATCTCCACACTTAGTGGACACTCTACACTGGAAACCATCCAGGAGTCTAATTTTACCAGCCAGAGTGTCCCAGTTCTGAGCCACTCTGCTCTGATGGTCAGACTGTGTTGTTGGACAGCGTGTCGCGCTACTGTGAGCACAAATTACAGTAAACGATGTCCTCCAGAGGCACAAAGTAAAGACTTGCATTCCTGTTGGACTCCATTATTACACGAGGACATTCATGCGCAGCGATGTTAGCACCCTGCCCGTGGACCGTGGTTTCATGTAAACCCAGTAATTATGTTCTTTATGATGAGGGCAGTGAGTGAAGCATGGCCTGTATATAAAAGATGGATGTAGTCACCATGACATCACCCACTGGTTTTGGTCTCGTTAGCATTTTGGCAGTAATAATGTTGTTAATGTTTTAATCTGCACGGAGCAGCCTTAAATAAAACAATCTGGAAATTTACAGCTTGTGTACGTTGCGTGAGGAGGGTGTTAAAGTGTCCTGTGCTGTAGTGAGGCCAGAAGGATTCAGGATTTCCCTCCCCTCCATCCCCTGGACACCTACCCCACTCACTGTCCATACAAATCAATGTGGTTTCACTCGTGTTAATAAATTGTCACCTTTTTGCCAGAACGCTGTCTGCGCTTGAATCCATCTGTTAGCCATGACAGATTGGAGGAATGATGGAAAGTTGTTTCCATCATTTCTCCATCTATCCAATTTTTTTCCTCTTGTCTGAGGCCGGTTCGCGGGGCAGCTGAAGCAGAGAGGCCCAGACCACCCTCTCATCAGGCAACCTCCTCCTCCAACACCAAGGCGTTTCCAGGCCAGCCGAGATGTAATCTCTCCTGGGTCTCCCATGGCTTTACACTCGGCTGCGAACCATTCCAGTGCACGCTGGAGGCCACCGCCTGATGAAGCCAACAGAACCACGTTATCTGCAAGAAGCAGAGACGATTCTGACACCGACCAAGTGGAAGCCTTCCTCCACATGGCTACGGCTAAAAGTTCTGTCCATACAAATTATGAACAGAAGGGGTGACAAAGGGAAGGCCTGGCGGAGTTCAACACCCACCAGGAACGAGTTCTACTTATTGCCGGCTTTGTGGATCCAGCTCTTTGAACAGCTGTATAAGGACACCCATTACTCCCAAAGCACCTCCCACAGAACCCTCAGAGAGACGGACTATCTAGCATCCTGGCGTGGACTCTCCCAGGGAGGCTGAGGAGTGTGATCCCCCACACCCTCCAGTCCCACTTCTTAAAGATCACCACCCCAGCCTGCCAATCCAGAGGTACTGCTCCTGATCTCCACGCAACATTGTAGAGGCGTGTCAACCATTACAGCCCTAAAACATCCACAGCCATGCCGGTCCTATTGGCTGCCTCCAAAGTCCCACAGGGCATCCCAGCGGGATAGTGCTTCTTCTTCAGCCGTTCCCCTCACCTGTGAGGGGGTTACCACCACGACAGGCACCAACCTCCTTGTAGCCGTAGCGCAGCAGCTTCAGCAGTGTAGGTGCTGACCATGGTCCATTCAGACTCAATGTCCCCAGTCTCCCTTGGAATGCTGTCAAAGCTTCCAGAGGTGGAAGTTGAAGATCTCAACTCTGCCAGGAGTTCCCAACGCACACATACTTAAGCCCCTACTCGGACTGACTTTCCTCGGTTCACCACAGTTTTCAGGATTTTCCATTGGGTGTAGTTTCTGGTACCAGGTGCTATTTTAGTACCTGGTCGCCCGGGGTTCCAAAGCGATTCAAGCAGGTACTAAAATGTGATGTCGTCAGACTGTATGCTGCCAATTGGCTGGTCAGTGGCATCACTCAATAAGTCATGAGAGCATCTCGTTCATGAAAATCAAAACTGCCATTTTTGAAACTCGGCAATGAGGGAAATGGCTCCAAGAAACGACGCTATGGACCCCAAGTCTGGCGAAAAGCCACAGACCGAGCAGCAGGTATATTCTTGCCTCAATGTCCACCTTTGTTGTAGCGTTCGTGTCGTATGCAATGTAAAATCACTCGATCTGAGTTGAGCTGTGGTGAGTCGATCGAGTAGGTACTTATGGGAAAGGTGCTCATATGTTTAGGCACCTTCCATCGCAATCAGATCTGATGATACCATCTCAAAATTGACCTGCTGCCTAGGTGTCCTGGTGCCACGTGCACTTATGGACACCAACATGGTGTTTTTATGCACAAACTGTGGTTTGCACGGGAATCCAGTACCAGAACACCACTGGGGTCAGACCTGGGAGGCCATTCCTCCCAGTCACGCCCCTCCATGTCTCACTGTTGTTGACCAGATAAGCGTTGAAGTCTCCCAGTAAGACATTTTTTCAAAGTTTCCAAAAAAATATTTTTTCCCCCAAAACTTTCCCCATTCAACAAAAAAAACCCAATTCATTACTTTTGCTTGATGTCCCTACTTTCCATTAATGTCCTCGCTCCAAAGGTTAAAACCTGTTTGGTCCCCAAACAGGTTGGTCCCCACAGAGCTGGAGTGCTGGACATGAACATAAACCTCATTCTTGAAACGGCAGATTTTTTAATTACTAGAGAAAATTGGAGGTAACAGATGGATGACACACACTGTGTGTGTGTGAGTGCGCACGTGTGTGTGTGTGTGTGTGTGTGAGAGAGAGTGTGTGTGTGTGTGTGTCCAGCATTTCAGAATCTTGTTCATAAATCACTGCATTTACTCCATGTGTGTTCTGTTAGCTTCCACTGCATATGATGTCGCAGCAGGAGGATGAGAGCTGCCAAATTCTCCCCAGTCTGCTTCCTCTTTGCCTCGAGTGTGTGTGTGTGTGAGTGTGTGTGAGTGTGTGTGTGTGTGTGTGTGTGTGTGTGTGTGTGTGTGTGTGTGTGAGTGTGTGTGTGATCTCAGGCACTCAGAGCTCAGTAAACCCTCAGTTTCAGACAATTTGTTCTCATTATAGCAGATAAATATATTTCTTGAGTATCTTTACATGAGGGGGAGTTTTGGGCCCCCGTGGTGTTTTGCATGCTCCCCGGTGAAATCCTGCCGTGTTTCTGGTGTTGTGACAAAACTCAGTGTTCACTCTGATCTGTTAGTGCCACCAAAGATCAGTTTACCGTGTGGTGTTTATTTCAGCGCTGCAGGGTTACAGTTATTGGCTGCCAGTGTGCCAACTGTACTGGGAGTGGTTGCTTCCAGTTATGAGTGTCTAATTATTGCTGGTGTCTGTTTCACTGCCCTGAGAGTTACATAACCTCCACGGTACAGACGGGCTCTCCCTCTGCATCAAAGATCACATGGGGTCAAAGCCCAGCTGGGCCCGTATGCCAGCACACGTTTCCCTCTGGCCTGTAGGGCTTTTATTCATCTACATAGCTTGAGTTGTGATGTAGTGACGTGTTCCTGTTTGCTTTATCGAACAAGGAGCTACAAATTTCTCATGGTTTTCCTCCAAGTCTGAGGCCACGGTGGTCAGCATGGAGAGGTGGAGCACCCACTCTGGCAGTGGTTCCTGCTGAAACTACAGGAGTGTCTCGGGGTTTCCCGGGCGAGTGTTGGGGTGATGCCTGCGCACTCTGCACCCATAGCAACGAGCTGAGAGACATACAAGCTTCCTCTGAAGGGTGTAGCTTGGATTTCTGGGACTTCAGTCAGTGGAGGTGGTTTGGGTGTCTGACCAGGGTTCCTCCCGGGTGCCTCGTTGGTGTGGTGTTTGTCCAACTGGCCTTGGGGCAGGAAATGATGTCCTTTAGCTGGTCTGTGAGCTCTTACTCGTATCTCGCTCTTAGAGCTGCAGGCAGGGCTGGACTGGGACAAAAAATCGGCCCGGGCATTTTGACTAGAGACCGGCCCCCCCAGGTATTATAGGAAAAACCATAAAGCCTTTGAATGAAAACAAACGCTGCTGTGACAGTGATGTACAGTCTTGTTGGTATATGTATGATTTCTATACATTTTACGTCAGATAAAAACTTTGGTTGTAAGATTCAGATAATTATTTATTAAAAGCAAAACATTTTAAATGAGAATAAGAAAGTATTTCTTTGTGCCCCCCTCTCCCTGTTAATGCCCTACCTGCCCCCCTGGCAACACTTTGCTAGACCCGCCCCTGCACAGTTACCAGCTGTCAGCTACTTAGAAAAGGATCCTGGTGTTATTTGTCTCTCAGAAACAGTTCATAACTTCAACTCATCCATGTCACCTAAAAGGTAAACCTGTTTCTCCATCAGCTGTTCAGCTCTGATGATTCAGTAAAGACATCTCCTGGTTTCATCTTCATGTTTCCCTCTCACCACATATCCAAACATCATGACCAGCAGCTTTACAGCTGTGGCTCCAGCAAACATCAGCTGATACTAGAAATTAATATTAAATAAATTCTAACAACAGCTGATCAAACTTAAACGTGCTGCTGTTGTTTAGCGCGACATCCGCTGGTTTCCTCTTTCTGGTGCAAAGTGATAAACAAACAAGAGAGCCGATCAGCTGATCATTGATCAGTTTCATGATTGAAGTAGAAACAGGAGAGAGAGAGAGAAGAAGAGGCAGCTGCAGCGTAACGACAGAATAAATCCAGCTTTGTGTCTTTTTCATTGTAGCTGAAGTCCGGGACAAACTGTTCCTTTTCACCTCAATACAAAACGCGTAATATTTTCTCTGAATACGAGACGATTCCGTCTTTTTACGGGACGGTTGGCAGCTACTAACTAACCTTATGAATAAAATAAAGTTCACTATCAGTAACATCACAGCACCACCCAGCTGTACAGAAACTCCGTCATGCTAGCTAGTAGCAGTACGAGTTATTGTAACTGACTGTAAAAAGTGAGCACAACGAAAATAAACTAAACTTGGTTTATATCTGACCAGATAGACTGCAGGTCATAACTTCTTACCTGAAGTTCAGTTCACCGCCTCGGGTCTCTGCTCCTCCTGCCTCCCCTTTGCCTCATCCACCTGCTGGCCTCTGTGGAAGCTCCGCCACAGCCACCACCAAACAACTGGGTTATTTTTACACACCGATCAGCATCTGGCCAATCCACCACCTTTCATTGTTTATACTGTTATAAAAAAATAAATAAAAACATCGGCCCACCGGGCATTTGCTCGGTGGGCCGATGGTGATTTTTCGTTTTTATTTATAGCCAGTCCAGCTATGGCTGCAGGAGGTGGATAAGTGGACGAAGTGTTGGGGCTTCACTGTGAATGAAAAGCTGCAACTGAAATATGACTAAAATTGAGGCAGCATTCGTTGTGCTTCGCTTCTGTAGAGAAACGAACAGGTTTAGAAACATTGACTCATTGTTACACGGCTGTCGTTCACACTCTGTTTGACACAGGAGTAAAAATGTTTGTTTGCATGTCAGCGTCACTCTGAGCTGGTGAAAGGTGTGTGTTTAAAATGCTGCTGGTCCACAGAGCCCAGCCTTGTTCACTTTGACCTGACTGAATGTGGCTTTGTGGTTTTTGCAGAGTTCAGATCGGGCTCATGCTGACGTTTTGTAGCTCCGTTGAAAAATCATTAGCCAGGAGTGAGACGAGGACATGAAGTAAGCTTGTGTCTTGTTTTTGTTCCAGCATTGTTACGTAAGCGAGCGCCAGCCAGTCAGTCGGGCCCGGCCTCGCTCTTAAAACACACAATCAAACAATAAGAGCTCATTCCAACAAAAACAACCTGCCAAAAAGCGACGATGACCTGTCGTTTTATTTTTAGCTCGAGCGTTACTCATGCTGACGGTGTGACTGCACAGACACGTCTGAGTCTTCACAGCGACTGCAGTGCTCACTGAGCTCCTGGTCAATGCACCTTCATGATTATAGTGGTATTCATGGTCCTCAGAGGATGACGTCTACTGATGCTGTCGGCTGGATTCTGCTCACTCTGCAGGGCGTGACCTCGGCCTCCGGTAACACTGTGAGGGACCTTGATCAGGAAACGCTCTTCAGTGCACTTAATGCACAAATATGTAGGACTGCTTTCCTGCCTGGTTCTGCTGGAGGTTTCTTCCTGTTCAAAGGGAGTTTTTCCTTCCCACTGTCGCCAAAGTGCTTGCTCACAGGGGTTGTCTGATTATCTGTGTTACTGTAGGGGTTTTAACTTACAATAACGTGCGCCCTGAGCCGACTGTTGATGTGAAATAAATTAAATTAATTAGCATCTCATAAACTGCATTTATGGAAAGTTTATAAGTGTCAGTGTTGTTTTAAATGATTGGAGGTTTATTTTAACCTAGTTTTATAAAAATGAGTGCACATTAAAGTCAATTTAAAGACATTGAAAACCATCCTCCTCATTTTGTCTCGACTTCATCTGGTCCTTTAGTCTGACTTTCTAAGAAGTCTTTCCTGTTGCGGAGTTTCCATCGTTCTCCTGTTCACTGCTAGTTTACTTGGATTTCATGGCTTTTGGATCTTGGTTGTAGCCTACAGATCTCAAAGTGAAGCCGATGATTATGTGCCTCAAACCTGCATTATTTCTAATGATGGGGTTAATGTCAGTGAGAAATTCCTTGCTTTCACATTTTCCTGATCTATTCATGGTGTCAGCTGCTGGTAAAAATCCAGATAAAGGTTTAGTGCTGTGAGCGTTCATCAACGGTTTGATCGATCTTTGTCACCAGACGGAGGTTTGTTTTATTGTTTCGATGATAATGCTGCTCTCCAACCATAGGTAACCTTATCACAGACAGAGGTATGCTGAGCGCTGACAGGCCTGCTGGGACTCGACTGCACAGCCTGCTGATTCAGAGAAACGTCCCGAGGCCACAGCAAAGAGCCTCATCACACTAACTCATCCTGACACCACGAATCCCAAATCATGGCACGACCACCTGGGAGGCCTGTCAAAAGCACTGAGCAGGGCCTGAAAGCACCACTGAAAGTCTGCCGAGTAATCCCTCATGTTCTCCTTCTACCCCATCCTCCTCCTCTCCTCTTCCTCCACTCTTTCTGACAGGAAGTGAAACACAGCACGGAGGAGAGCCGAGCTCTGAGGACTCGAATCCAGCTGGCTGAGGCGGCCCAGAAGCAGGCCAGAGGGATGGAGATGGACTACGAGGAGGTGATCCACCTGCTGGAGGCTGAGATCGCAGAGCTGAAGACTCAGAGGATGGAGCACCAGGCATCAGCCAACAAGGTGACTCACACCACATGGATCAGTTCATGGTAGGCACCAAGCAGAGCTGCTGACGATTACCGCCGAGTCCCGGTCAGTACTTTTATTTCTCTAGATTATGTGTGAAACCATTTTCAGCTTCAGTTATTTGGCACATTTATAAAACTGGAAGGATGAGGAAGCAGGAAGGCAGCTGACTGCCACCAATCAAAGCCAATGACCCAAGACTACAAAGATGTTGAGTCGTCGTAAAATCAAACATTTCTATGATGATAGTGAAAAAACAGCAACCTTTCTGTTATGTAATGGTTTTTCTATTACTGCAGCATGTTTGCAGCCTGGGCTTCTTCTTCAACACGGGAACAATGAAGGGGGAAAATTAAAAACACAGGCTTTTTGGTGCCGGGTTATTGCTGCTCCCCCTCCAGGTCCATCTTTCGTCTTCAGGCCTGAATGTGGGTCAGGTGTATTTGGTGACAGAGCCGCTTCCCT
>NC_142111.1:27597500-27642500 GCF_056152115.1 Neolamprologus brichardi | reverse complement strand
GTTTTCATATTGTTCATATTCGTAATAGAACTCAGCTTTATTTAAATATCATTACTTTCTTTGTCAAAGTGCTAATTAACTTTATGTTTGTAACCATTTTCAGCCCTCGCTGTTAGCATTATCAGCTAATTAGTGCTGAGGAACATCTGAATAAAACCAGCATTTGAAGGTCGGCTCTGCGGCGCTTTTTCAGATTCTTCACTAAATTTTAACGCATAAAAAAACGTGAACGTTAATTAGCAGCCGACGCAGGTTCAACGTGACGTCACATTTTAAACATATAGATGTTAATAATCACTGTATGATGATGATGATGCAAAGTTCACATTGGTCTATCCATTAAATACAGGCGACATGCAGACACACAGCAGCTTTATTATTGGTCAGTTAGATGTTATTTCTTTCTTGGTTTAAATCCATCTTATCTTTCCATCACTTCCTGTTATAATGGCACCAGAACTCACGATTAACCTGATGGGTGGACAAAACATTCATGTAGTGCTTTGACTCCCGCCCTGCCTCTGTCTCAATAAATATCTTTAACAAACAGTGTAAACAATATAAACTTACAGTATCATAAGGTTGCCATGTAGCTGCCGCTCCGCCACGAGCTCACACAGCGTAGATTACTGTAGTTTCTGTCTCATTGCTCAGTGTTTAGTGTCTGAGTGGCTGAACGCTCGTGTTTGTGCAGTAGATTAGCCAGCGAAGCATCATCGAACAGTACAGGAGGAGAAACCTGCACGCCGCCCCGCACGCGAACGCCATGTCAGGAAGGACGAAGGCTGCGCTAAAACGGGAACTCTGGGATTAAAGAGGCCTTCAGGGGCTTCGATGGTGTTTGGAGGTTTTGCTGTTTGTGTTTTCGGAAGCTGCAGATCCCGCAGCGTTCTCTGGGGAAAAGGATCAGCCGCTCTCAACCGTACGGTCGTGGCTTTTCTCTGAACAGCTGGGCTGCGACTGAGATTTTTAAAAAGGAATAATTTTTCATGTGAAATTGTCTGAGACGTAAAGACTGACAGAAGTTTTAGATTAAGGGTAAAAGATGTTAAAAAAAAATCCCACATTAAAATCTCTGAAACGACCGAACTGTTGTTGAATATTTTGTGCTTCCATTATCTCAAATATTTCCAACAACATTTTAATTCATGTCATTAGCATCACATCATCTTCACTCAGGCCACCACGCTGACGCAGTAAACCACAGAGGGACAGAAAGACCAGACGAGACTCAAAATGATCACAAATACATAAAAATCAAAGACTAAGAGACTCAAGTGACACGAGGGCTTTGATTCAGTGAGTCTATTTGGAGGAAACACAGAACACACTGTCAGGTAACTCTCCAAGCGTCCTTGAATGCACCACCAGGAAGTGTTTGTCACGGGAACAAGGATGTAGTTCCCACAGGTGTTTCCAGGTGATACTCGCCGAGAAGGAAGGAGAAGCCTCAGGTACGCTGTGGTGCCGAGGAGAACGACAGGTATTCAGGAAATACACGAGGTGAGAAACTGGAGTGGGTGGAGTGGGTGGGTTTTTAAAGCATTCCAGCAAACACACCGAGCTGTGAGATTCACACAGCTCTGTAACTGCCCAAAACAAACGAACAGTTCAGGGAAAGCACTCAGGTATTTCCAGAAAATACACAAGCCTATGTTTAGTTGTACAGTTCTTAACCCCAGCAAATACACAGAGCCAGGACACAGCTCAGTAGGAGGATTACATTCTGGTAGTTCAGAGAAAAGCCAGGTGTGAATACCGTTTCCAGCAAATACACAGAGCCATGGGACAATTAAACTCCTGAATGGCCAATCCCGAGCTCCCAGATGTTCCTTATTTCCTCCAGCAGCCACAACAAAGCAGGTCGGGCTCTGATTGGCTTCCTGGACCTAACAGACCGGGGCGGGGCCACTGGGGGCCATCCATGATTAATGAGCCCATCACAATGCAAAGTGTGAGAGGTGGATAGTTCTGTCTTTGCTTTAAGAAGCACTTCAGAAACAGGACGAGGTTCAGTTTGCTGTGAGATCTGTAGCTCTGACTTTGGAGGTTTTCATTTTATTGTTCAGACCTTTCGTTCACTTAAATGTTTGTTGCACCAAATCACAACAACAGTCGCCTCAGAGCGCTTTATAGGTAGACCCCACGATAATAGAGAAAAACCCAACAATCATATGACCCCTATGAGCAGCACTTTGGTGACAGTGGGAAGGAAAAACTCCCTTTTAACAGGAAGAAACCTCCAGCAGAACCAGGCTCAGGGAGGGGCGGGGCCATCTGCTGTGACTGGTTGGGGTGAGAGAAGGAAGACAGGATAAAGACATGCTGTGGAGGCTTGGAGTGAGCTGAACATTTGTTTTGGTGTCTGTGAGCATTTTTTAGTTACTGCTCTGTGTTTGTGTTGGTCGTTGGCTACGCAGGAATCTGTGCAACAAACCACGAGCAGGAGAGCGCTGCTGTCTGTGCAGCTTAGCAGCCGATTGGTGGAAAAGTGGGCGCAGCAGGAGAAGCACAAACAGCTACAACAACTCTGCAGCCTCTTTGCTTTCAGGAACAAGAGATTATTTCAAGGAAAACGACCATCTCTCTAAATTAATCTAAACATCACGTAAACCAGCACAGACAAACTCATCTTCAGTTGTGCGCTCCTAAAATCAGAATATCGTGGCTCTTTAACTGCTCCACAGATCATCTATAGGATGATATATAGCATATATATATAGATATAGATATAGATATATATAGATATCTATATATAGATATCTATATATATATATATATATATATATATATAGATATCTATATATATATATATATATATATATATATAGATATCTATATATATATCTATATATATATATATATATATATATATATATATAGATATCTATATATATATATATATATATATATATAGAGAGAGAGAGAGAGAGAGAGAGAGAGAGAGAGAGAGAGAGAGACACAGACGTCCTGTTAGAGATAATCAGCAGAGAAAGTAGGTCAGTCTGATCCGGAGCTTCATCACGCTCACCTGTAGCTCATCTTCATCACACCGCTGGTTGCCTGGAAACCTGCTCGGCTTTAAAATCAGACCGCTGGCTCTCGTTCAGTTTTATCGCTCCAGAGGATCTGACCGCCGGAGACAAACCGCAGACCTTCAGGACCAGCTCTCACACACACACACTCGTTTTCATGCATTTGTGGGGACATAATGCTTTCCCGAGCCGCTTACGCTAACGCTCGCCCTAACCATAACCATAACCCCTAACCCTCGCCCTAACCATAACCCAGCTGCAACCCTGCCACTAAAACTGTGAGTCTCAAACATGCCTGCATTTGGTCCCTGTAAGTGTAGCGGCGTCCACGCTCCCTGCCTGAGAAACAATCAGCTCGTCGCCTTCATTCCTCGTTTGTGACGACTCAGACACTGTTACCATGACAACAATGCCTCCTATGGCTTACTCTCGTGTTCATTCAGCTTGCCTCCCAAAATGCATCTGTGTGAAGTTACTGTGTGTGTCTGACCAAGTCTCGGCCTGCACCGCCTCAGCTTCCTGTCTGTGTGACGTCATCCTCACAGGCGCTCACACAGGTGGGATCAGGAGGACGTTCAATAAATCCCAGATCGGATACGCCATGAAGGTACACGGGAAGCTTTTTATAGACGTTACTCCTGAACTGGAGCAGGAAAGATCTGCAGCTGGTATTCCTTACTTCATCTTCGGCTCGTGTGATTGGTCAGCTGCAGAAGATGCTGGCGTGTATGTATCTGTCCAAAGCTTCAGAAGTGTCGTGCACTCAGAGGGCAATGCGCTGTAGCTTTAAACCTCGTCATCATTAAAGACTGGATGGTTAACCGCGGCGATGGCGTCCACCACATGGACCCAGCGTAGTCTGAACGACCCTGCTGAACTGTGGACGTTAAAGATGAATAACCTCACCAGCAGCATGGCTCAGTGAAAGGGAACTGTTCCCACGGAGAGTGTAATGAATGATCATTTTCACTTCCCGGGTTCCTGCAGGTCTTCCTGTGGTGTATATTCTCTTTTCGGGCCTCAAGAAACACCAAAGTTTTAACTGTTTGATGTCTTTTTATCCATTTTAACCATTTTATCCCCAATCTTCCAGTCACCCAAAGTTCAAGAAACATAAGGCTAAAACCGCTTCCACACACGTCTGTCTCCTCCTTCTCATGGTCAGACTTTCCACGTTGACTTTGTCTCAGAGTTCAGCGGGACTTTGATCCCGTCAGACTTTCCAAACCGGCTCCAGGAACCCTCGATGCTTCAAATTGGCAGAGGAAGGGCGTGATGGAGCAGCAGAGCAGAGACAGAGATGTGGGAGCGGATCCTCCGTCCATCCCAAAATGCTTTAGACGGGAATTCTGTGTTTTCAGTGGACGAGTCAGGAGCGCGCTCCCAGTTTTTAAAAATCTTTTTAGTTTTTGTTCTTAAACGTAAGGCTTTAGCTTTGAGGAACTTCATGATTGTACCGAGTTCCCACCGCAACCCACATGGATGCGCACGCTCTGAGTCAGCTGCACGCACTCGGCTGCATGATAAAAACATGATTATCTCCTCCTGCAGCAGTCATGCGCTCTCACTTCCTGTCTGCGTGTTTTTACTGAGGTCATGTGGAGGTCGAGCATAAAAACTGCGACTGCAGAGCGTTTGTTTCCAGGAGCTGCTCGGTCCCTCGTCGATGTTGCCCCTCCTGCCTCCCGTCTCACGGGCCTCCCTGCAGCGCTCAGGCCGCCGGGGTGAAACCACAGGTCAGGTGTCTCTGTTCCGGCGTCTCCGCGCACACACGTGCAGATTATTGTGTGATGCAGAGGAAGCACAGAGGCAGAAACAGCCTGACACAGCTCTGTGGGAACGTTTTATTACATCCAGTAACGACACCTGTGTCCTCTAATTCATGTCTGTGAGACCGACGAGGGAAAATGTGCGTTTGTTTTATATGAAACAAGAACACGGACATTCTGTTTATTATGGGATGCTGCAGCCCGACGCTTGTGGTGACCGCAGGCTGTAAGACAAGTGTTTCCCCATCAGCATTTTCAAGCTCGTCCTCTGGGGTTGGGAGGATTATCCTGCAAATGTCGTCTTTCAGCGCGTTCCTGTGTAGTCGTAATCGTGCTCGTTCATACCTGAGGTAACGGCGTCATACAGACGAGACTCCACCCTCGTTTACACAGACGTCGCACACACGGGGCTAATCGATGGTGGTTAAGGTTAGCGTTTGGGCCTTTTTAGAGAACTGTAGCCTGTTTGCATGTGGTGCTGTGGACGGGGCAAGCACTGCCTGCTAGCTGCAGTGAAGCATCTTTTACTATCCAGGTGTAATTATTTAAACAGGTACATTGTTCTGAAAGGAGGAAAATTGTCTTCCATCTGAAGGCCACCAGATGGCGATAGCTATGGTTGCAAAAAGATTTCTGGTCCTCTTGAGGATTACGTGATGTTAACATATCTGCCGTTCTGGGTGTGTGACAATCCTGTAAGATCGAGTGAAGCCTCAGCCACACAGGTCTAGAGACCGGTCTGCAACCGTCTGGTGACCTCCAGTCATGGGAGAAAAATCTGTATTTCCTGGCTGACTGCGAGTGGTTGCTGGAGGTTGATGGCAGTTGGTGGGAAAATTATTGCTCGAGTCTCACAGGTCTGCAGATTGATCAGGGAGCTCCTGGCAACCACTGATATTCCCCAGTATTCCCCAACTGATTGGCAAAAACTTCCATGTGATTGCATTGATTGCTAGCTTGCTGCTCCAGTCACAGCTTGAATGGAAGAGATGAACTTAAACACCAATCAGCTGCAGTGAAGCTGTGAAAAGTTCTAATTGGTAAGTAATTAACCAATGAGAAACATCTTCGTGGTCACGTCCGGGTTTTAGGAACCAAGGTGACGACGATTGTGGAAATGTTCATCTCAGAACAGACTCGGACATCACGAGTGTTGCATCTGTCTCTGAGGACTGACTCATGTTAGCCTCCAGTGGACATTAGAGGAACTGCAGCTTTTGGCATTTCTACATTGTCATTATTTATTTATTTATTGAGAGGTTACTGCTGAATCAATAACCAGCGCTTGTGCACATTAGTGAGGATGAGAAGATAGATGTAGTAATAATATATCTGCACAGGTACGATTACAGTCACTTTATCCTCCAGCTGGCTGAACAGAATATTGCAAATGTAGCAAACAGTGAAAAAGAGACACACGTATTGAGGACGGATAACCGGATATGGACAGACGGAGGACAGGGGAGTGTCGGTAAGCCAGCCAAACACATCAGTAATACGTGAATCACCAAAGACCCTCCACTCTGATCGAGACGTCACAGACCCTCCACTCTGAATGAGACGTCACAGACCCTCCACTCCGAACGAGACGTCACAGACCCTCTGAACGAGACGTCACAGACCCTCTGAACGAGACGTCACAGACCCTCCACTCCGAACGAGACGTCACAGACCCTCCACTCCGAACGAGACGCCACAGACCCTCTGAACGAGACGTCACAGACCCTCCACTCCGAACGAGACGTCACAGACCCTCCACTCCGAACGAGACGCCACAGACCCTCTGAACGAGACGTCACAGACCCTCCACTCCGAACGAGACGTCACAGACCCTCCACTCCGAACGAGACGCCACAGACCCTCTGAACGAGACGTCACAGACCTCCACTCCGAACAACACGTCACAGACCCTCTGAACGAGACGTCACAGACCCTCCACTCCGAACGAGACGTCACAGACCCTCTGAACGAGACGTCACAGACCCTCCACTCCGAACGAGACGTCACAGACCCTCTGAACGAGACGTCACAGACCCTCCACTCCGAACGAGACGTCACAGACCCTCCACTCCGAACGAGACGCCACAGACCCTCCACTCCGAACGAGACGTCACAGACCCTGTGAACGAGACGTCACAGACCCTCCACTCCGAACGAGACGCCACAGACCCTCCACTCCGAACGAGACGCCACAGACCCTCTGAACGAGACGTCACAGACCCTCCACTCCGAACGAGACGTCACAGACCCTCCACTCCGAACGAGACGCCACAGACCCTCTGAACGAGACGTCACAGACCCTCTGAACGAGACGTCACAGACCATCCACTCCGAACGAGACGTCATAGACCCTCCACTCCGAACGAGACGCCACAGACCCTCTGAACGAGACGTCACAGACCCTCCACTCCGAACGAGACGTCACAGACCCTCCACTCCGAACGAGACGCCACAGACCCTCTGAACGAGACGTCACAGACCCTCCACTCCGAACGAGACGTCACAGACCCTCTGAACGAGACGTCACAGACCCTCCACTCCGAACGAGACGCCACAGACCCTCTGAACGAGACGTCACAGACCCTCCACTCCGAACGAGACGTCACAGACCCTCCACTCCGAACGAGACGCCACAGACCCTTCACTCTGAACGAGACGTCACAGACCCTCTGAACGAGACGTCACAGACCCTCCACTCTGAACGAGACGTCACAGACCCTCTGAACGAGACGTCACAGACCCTCCACTCTGAACGAGACGCCACAGACCCTCCACTCTGAACGAGACATCACAGACCCTCTGAACGAGACGTCACAGACCCTCCACTCTGAACGAGACGTCACAGACCCTCTGAACAAGACGTCACAGACCCTCCACTCTGAACGAGACGTCACAGACCCTCCACTCTGAACGAGACGTCACAGACCCTCCACTCCGAACGAGACGCCACAGACCCTCCACTCCGAACGAGACGTCACAGACCCTCCACTCCGAACGAGACGTCACAGACCCTCTGAACGAGACGTCACAGACCCTCCACTCCGAACGAGACGTCACAGACCCTCTGAACGAGACGTCACAGACCCTCCACTCCGAACGAGACGTCACAGACCCTCCACTCCGAACGAGACGTCACAGACCCTCCACTCTGAACGAGACGTCACAGACCCTCCACTCTGAACGAGACGCCACAGACCCTCTGAACGAGACGTCACAGACCCTCCACTCTGAACGAGACGCCACAGACCCTCCACTCTGAACGAGACATCACAGACCCTCTGAACGAGACGTCACAGACCCTCCACTCTGAACGAGACGTCACAGACCCTCTGAACAAGACGTCACAGACCCTCCACTCTGAACGAGACGTCACAGACCCTCCACTCTGAACGAGACGTCACAGACCCTCCACTCCGAACGAGACGCCACAGACCCTCCACTCCGAACGAGACGTCACAGACCCTCCACTCCGAACGAGACGTCACAGACCCTCTGAACGAGACGTCACAGACCCTCCACTCCGAACGAGACGTCACAGACCCTCTGAACGAGACGTCACAGACCCTCCACTCCGAACGAGACGTCACAGACCCTCCACTCCGAACGAGACGTCACAGACCCTCCACTCTGAACGAGACGTCACAGACCCTCCACTCTGAACGAGACGCCACAGACCCTCTGAACGAGACGTCACAGACCCTCCACTCTGAACGAGACGCCACAGACCCTCTGAACGAGACGTCACAGACCCTCCACTCTGAACGAGACGTCACAGACCCTCTGAACGAGACGTCACAGACCCTCCACTCTGAACGAGACGTCACAGACCCTCTGAACGAGACGTCACAGACCCTCCACTCTGAACGAGACGCCACAGACCCTCCACTCTGAACGAGACGTCACAGACCCTCTGAACGAGACGTCACAGACCCTCCACTCCGAACGAGACGTCACAGACCCTCTGAACGAGACGTCACAGACCCTCCACTCCGAACGAGACGTCACAGACCCTCTGAACGAGACGTCACAGACCCTCCACTCCGAACGAGACGTCACAGACCCTCTGAACGAGACGTCACAGACCCTCCACTCCGAACGAGACGTCACAGACCCTCCACTCCGAACGAGACGTCACAGACCCTCTGAACGAGACGTCACAGACCCTCCACTCTGAACGAGACGTCACAGACCCTCTGAACGAGACGCCACAGACCCTCTGAACGAGACGTCACAGACCCTCCACTCCGAACGAGACGTCACAGACCCTCCACTCTGAACGAGACGTCACAGACCCTCCACTCTGAACGAGACGTCACAGACCCTCCACTCCGAACGAGACACCACAGACCCTCCACTCTGAACGAGACGTCACAGACCCTCCACTCTGAACGAGACGTCACAGACCCTCTGAACGAGACGTCACAGACCCTCCACTCCGAACGAGACGTCACAGACCCTCCACTCTGAACGAGACGCCACAGACCCTCTGAACGAGACGTCACAGACCCTCTGAACGAGACGTCACAGACCCTCCACTCCGAACGAGACGTCACAGACCCTCCACTCCGAACGAGACGCCACAGACCCTCTGAACGAGACGTCACAGACCCTCCACTCCGAACGAGACGTCACAGACCCTCCACTCCGAACGAGACGCCACAGACCCTCCACTCCGAACGAGACGTCACAGACCCTCCACTCCGAACGAGACGTCACAGACCCTCTGAACGAGACGTCACAGACCCTCCACTCCAAACGAGACGTCACAGACCCTCCACTCTGAACGAGACGTCACAGACCCTCCACTCTGAACGAAACGCCACAGACCCTCTGAACGAGACGTCACAGACCCTCTGAACGAGACGTCACAGACCCTCCACTCTGAACGAGACGCCACAGACCCTCCACTCTGAACGAGACGTCATAGACCCTCTGAACGAGACGTCACAGACCCTCCACTCCGAACGAGACGTCACAGACCCTCTGAACGAGACGTCACAGACCCTCCACTCCGAACGAGACGTCACAGACCCTCCACTCCGAACGAGACGTCACAGACCCTCCACTCCGAACGAGACGTCACAGACCCTCTGAACGAGACGTCACAGACCCTCCACTCTGAACGAGACGTCACAGACCCTCTGAACGAGACGCCACAGACCCTCTGAACGAGACGTCACAGACCCTCCACTCCGAACGAGACGTCACAGACCCTCCACTCTGAACGAGACGTCACAGACCCTCCACTCTGAACGAGACGTCACAGACCCTCCACTCCGAACGAGACACCACAGACCCTCCACTCTGAACGAGACGTCACAGACCCTCCACTCTGAACGAGACGTCACAGACCCTCTGAACGAGACGTCACAGACCCTCCACTCCGAACGAGACGTCACAGACCCTCCACTCTGAACGAGACGCCACAGACCCTCCACTCCGAACGAGACACCACAGACCCTCCACTCCGAACGAGACGTCACAGACCCTCCACTCTGAACGAGACGCCACAGACCCTCTGAACGAGACGTCACAGACCCTCTGAACGAGACGTCACAGACCCTCCACTCCGAACGAGACGTCACAGACCCTCCACTCCGAACGAGACGCCACAGACCCTCTGAACGAGACGTCACAGACCCTCCACTCCGAACGAGACGTCACAGACCCTCCACTCCGAACGAGACGCCACAGACCCTCTGAACGAGACGTCACAGACCCTCCACTCCGAACGAGACGTCTCAGACCCTCCACTCCGAACGAGACGTCACAGACCCTCTGAACGAGACGTCACAGACCCTCCACTCCGAACGAGACGCCACAGACCCTCCACTCCGAACGAGACGTCACAGACCCTCCACTCCGAACGAGACGTCACAGACCCTCCACTCCGAACGAGACGTCACAGACCCTCCACTCCGAACGAGACGTCACAGACCCTCTGAACGAGACGTCACAGACCCTCCACTCTGAACGAGACGTCACAGACCCTCTGAACGAGACGCCACAGACCCTCTGAACGAGACGTCACAGACCCTCCACTCCGAACGAGACGTCACAGACCCTCCACTCTGAACGAGACGTCACAGACCCTCCACTCTGAACGAGACGTCACAGACCCTCCACTCCGAACGAGACACCACAGACCCTCCACTCTGAACGAGACGTCACAGACCCTCCACTCTGAACGAGACGTCACAGACCCTCTGAACGAGACGTCACAGACCCTCCACTCCGAACGAGACGTCACAGACCCTCCACTCTGAACGAGACGCCACAGACCCTCCACTCCGAACGAGACACCACAGACCCTCCACTCCGAACGAGACGTCACAGACCCTCCACTCTGAACGAGACGCCACAGACCCTCTGAACGAGACGTCACAGACCCTCTGAACGAGACGTCACAGACCCTCCACTCCGAACGAGACGTCACAGACCCTCCACTCCGAACGAGACGCCACAGACCCTCTGAACGAGACGTCACAGACCCTCCACTCCGAACGAGACGTCACAGACCCTCCACTCCGAACGAGACGCCACAGACCCTCTGAACGAGACGTCACAGACCCTCCACTCCGAACGAGACGTCTCAGACCCTCCACTCCGAACGAGACGTCACAGACCCTCTGAACGAGACGTCACAGACCCTCCACTCCGAACGAGACGCCACAGACCCTCCACTCCGAACGAGACGTCACAGACCCTGTGAACGAGACGTCACAGACCCTCCACTCCGAACGAGACGCCACAGACCCTCCACTCCGAACGAGACGCCACAGACCCTCTGAACGAGACGTCACAGACCCTCCACTCCGAACGAGACGTCACAGACCCTCCACTCCGAACGAGACGCCACAGACCCTCTGAACGAGACGTCACAGACCCTCTGAACGAGACGTCACAGACCATCCACTCCGAACGAGACGTCATAGACCCTCCACTCCGAACGAGACGCCACAGACCCTCTGAACGAGACGTCACAGACCCTCCACTCCGAACGAGACGTCACAGACCCTCCACTCCGAACGAGACGCCACAGACCCTCTGAACGAGACGTCACAGACCCTCCACTCCGAACGAGACGTCACAGACCCTCCACTCCGAACGAGACGTCACAGACCCTCCACTCTGAACGAGACGCCACAGACCCTCTGAACGAGACGTCACAGACCCTCCACTCTGAACGAGACGCCACAGACCCTCTGAACGAGATGTCACAGACCCTCCACTCTGAACGAGACGTCACAGACCCTCTGAACGAGACGTCACAGACCCTCCACTCTGAACGAGACGTCACAGACCCTCTGAACGAGACGTCACAGACCCTCCACTCTGAACGAGACGCCACAGACCCTCCACTCTGAACGAGACGTCACAGACCCTCTGAACGAGACGTCACAGACCCTCCACTCTGAACGAGACGTCACAGACCCTCCACTCCGAACGAGACGTCACAGACCCTCCACTCTGAACGAGACGTCACAGACCCTCTGAACGAGACGTCACAGACCCTCCACTCCGAACGAGACGTCACAGACCCTCCACTCCGAACGAGACGTCACAGACCCTCCACTCTGAACGAGACGTCACAGACCCTCCACTCCGAACGAGACACCACAGACCCTCCACTCTGAACGAGACGTCACAGACCCTCCACTCTGAACGAGACGTCACAGACCCTCTGAACGAGACGTCACAGACCCTCCACTCCGAACGAGACGTCACAGACCCTCCACTCCGAACGAGACACCACAGACCCTCTGAACGAGACGCCACAGACCCTCCACTCCGAACGAGACACCACAGACCCTCCACTCCGAACTAGACGTCACAGACCCTCCACTCTGAACGAGACGTCACAGACCCTCTGAACGAGACGCCACAGACCCTCCACTCCGAACGAGACACCACAGACCCTCCACTCCGAACGAGACGTCACAGACCCTCCACTCCGAACGAGACGTCACAGACCCTCTGAACGAGACGTCACAGACCCTCCACTCCGAACGAGACGTCACAGACCCTCCACTCCGAACGAGACACCACAGACCCTCCACTCCGAACGAGACGTCACAGACCCTCCACTCCGAACGAGACGTCACAGACCCTCTGAACGAGACGTCACAGACCCTCCACGCCGAACGAGACGTCACAGACCCTCCACTCCGAACGAGACGTCACAGACCCTCCACTCTGAACAAGACGTCACAGACCCTCCACTCTGAACGAGACGCCACAGACCCTCCACTCTGAACGAGACGTCACAGACCCTCCACTCTGAACGAGACGTCACAGACCCTCTGAACGAGACGTCACAGACCCTCCACTCTGAACGAGACGCCACAGACCCTCTGAACGAGACGCCACAGACCCTCCACTCTGAACGAGACGTCACAGACCCTCCACTCTGAACGAGACGCCACAGACCCTCTGAACGAGACGTCACAGACCCTCCACTCTGAACGAGACGTCACAGACCCTCCACTCTGAACGAGACGTCACAGACCCTCCACTCTGAACGAGACGCCACAGACCCTCTGAACGAGACGCCACAGACCCTCCACTCTGAACGAGACGTCACAGACCCTCCACTCTGAACGAGACGCCACAGACCCTCCACTCTGAACGAGACATCACAGACCCTCTGAACGAGACGTCACAGACCCTCCACTCTGAACGAGACGTCACAGACCCTCCACTCTGAACGAGACGCCACAGACCCTGTGAACGAGACGTCACAGACCCTCCACTCTGAACGAGACGTCACAGACCCTCTGAACGAGACGCCACAGACCCTCCACTCTGAACGAGACGCCACAGACCCTCCACTCTGAACGAGACGTCACAGACCCTCTGAACGAGACGCCACAGAACCCTCCACTCTGAACGAGACGTCACAGACCCTCCACTCTGAACGAGACGTCACAGACCCTCCACTCTGAACGAGACGCCACAGACCCTCTGAACGAGACACCACAGACCCTCCACTCTGAACGAGACGTCACAGACCCTCCACTCTGAACGAGACGCCACAGACCCTCTGAACGAGACGCCACAGACCCTCCACTCTGAACGAGACGTCACAGACCCTCCACTCTGAACGAGACGTCACAGACCCTCCACTCCGAACGAGACGCCACAGACCCTCCACTCTGAACGAGACGTCACAGACCCTCCACTCTGAACGAGACGCCACAGACCCTCTGAACGAGACGCCACAGACCCTCCACTCTGAACGAGACGTCACAGACCCTCCACTCTGAACGAGACGCCACAGACCCTCTGAACGAGACGCCACAGACCCTCCACTCTGAACGAGACGTCACAGACCCTCCACTCTGAACGAGACGCCACAGACCCTCTGAACGAGACGTCACAGACCCTCCACTCTGAACGAGACGTCACAGACCCTCTGAACGAGACATCACAGACCCTCCACTCTGAACGAGACGTCACAGACCCTCCACTCTGAACGAGACGCCACAGACCCTCCACTCTGAACGAGACGTGTGTGTCAGTTTCTGCTCTGATGTCCTCTGCGCAGCATTTGAAACCTGTTTTGCTCTCTGAAACAAGGTGAAGCGACTTATTGTCTCCTTGTCCATATGGTGAGAGCAGAGATCAGTGTGGAGTCTCGGGGTTCATCGAGCAGCGGAGCTTCTCAGGCTGAATAGAAACTTGATATTTGTGTGTTTGGTGAGCTGCTGGCCTCGTTACGTCGGGATAAAGTGGAACTCCACACGATCTCACCCACGTCCAGAAAGAACAAACATTAAACATGACAAGCTCTAAATAAGATTTCATTTTCCCCTGCAGGTCTTCCCTACGGCTGGGAGGAAGCTTACACTGCAGACGGAGGGAAATACTACATCAAGTGAGAGTGTTTTCACACCTTCATGGGCTGAATAACCTCATACAGGGATCGTATTGTTGGGCTCGTAATTACAAGTTCAAATATTCAAATATCGCATTATGTCCAAAACTATATGCAGGGCTGTATATAGGCGCTGGACGATAACGATGGATCTGCTGTAAGCCTCTGTCCAATGGGATTAACAGAACGAGAAGAGGCGCCGGATAAAGATTCCCCACTGAAAATCCAGCTGTCCAACTCTGGATTTATGGGATCATTACAGAGTCTGTAGTGATCTGAACATCAGAGCACAAAGATGATCGCTTAAGTTAATAATACGGAAACTACAATATGACTGTATTTACCTACAAATACTTCACTGTAGATGTTTTTTTGAGTTTGAGTCACTGTAAGGCTTCAGAGGAGTTACGGCGTACCTGCAGAGCTCGCTGTGAAACAGGAAGTTCACATTAGTCAAACTTTACATCTCATTTTGCTGCCAGAAGACACTTCATAGCTCCTGTAGGAGGAGTCAGTTTCAGGCGATCGATAACGCTGAACAAGCTGCTTTTTCTCTGTTTCGACAGTCACGTGACCCAGACGACCTCATGGAGCCCTCCCGGGTCAAGCGGCGGCGCCCCGGAGCTGACGCCTCCGCCTCAGGAGACTTCAGAGGTGGGGGAAGGGCGTGATGGAGAGGCGGTGGAGCAGAGACAGAACCCGACCGCAGAGATGTAGGAGCAGATTCGCCATCCATCCCCGATTCCTCCATCAGTACTGCAGTCATATGACACTTATATTTACATACATTTATAGCTGCTATAAAGCAACTCAAAGTGTAAATGTATGTCTGCGAGCAAACATCATTTCTTTACTAACAAGAGCCCGGCGGGCTCGTCGTTGAGCTAGTGTCAACATTTAAACAGCAAGAAAGTGAAGAGACGCCCTTCATGTTAGCACTGACGGCGTTCTCCATCAGAGGGCGTTCGTTGATGTTTTAAGCTGCACGTTTTCTTAAAAAGAACTCATAAATAAAGACACATAATAAGATGTTTGTTTCACGCGTGTTACTCGTGCAGCAGGAGTAACGACTAGCCGTTAGCTTTAATGTGCAAAAAGCGCCAGCTTTATGTTGTGGGCGGAGCTTCAGTTTACATTTTGGTGCATCGTTGGCACATGATGTTAGCCAAGCTACAGGCAGCGCCGACTCATGACTTAAGCAACACGACTTCCTGAAAGTCAACCGCCTCCTCTGCTCACTTCCTGTTACATATTTCCTGTTCCTGTCGTGGATTTTCATAATAAACATAAAGCCTGTAATAATGAGGTCAGAGTCTCAGACTATAAACTATAAACTATAAAACATCTGTGTGTCCTTTAAGACACAGCAAACAGGCTAACGAGATAAAAGCTCTGCATTTCATTAATGTTGCAGGTTTTTGCACTGGTGACTCATTTGTCCCACAGACCTGCATTAGAAAGCTTTGTGGTCTCTGACATGAACACAAAGACATTTAGGTTCAACTTTCACGCACGAGTCGTGTCTGCAGGTGTTTGTTTTACTGCCGTGTAAAACGTTCTCTCGGCAGCGTCTCGCTCACCATGATGGAAAAACTGAAAGCACTTTAGTTTCTGTAAAGGTCGCGTCATTCTCTCCAGAAAACATCTTCATGCATTAAAAACGAAGAATTATGAAGGTCTGAGGATTCTGGGAATGTAATTTGTCTCAGTGTGAGCGCAGTTCTTTCTTGACCACTTCAGCTCGACTCTCCTTCATTATGTTTTAAATTGCTGCAGCGCTCCTCTGCCTCCTTTTCTTGTCCCTGCTCAGTTTCCGGCCTTTTCTCTCGTCGCAGAGAGCCTCGCCGAGCGCTCGATATGCTTTTATTCCCAGCAACAGGAAGGTTTTGTCAGTGGATGCTGAGAGCTCAGCTAATCTGAGAAGGTCGACATTCCTGCTTCTGAATTGTCCTTCAGGGTCACTGTGAAGTTTGCTGCCACAAACCTGTTCAAACTAACAGGAAGTGTTTTTCTGGCTGCAGCCGCTCGCACGGCAGCCTGAAAGGGAACATCAGAGGATCAAAACAATCGATCAGACGGAGAACAGAAGGACAGAAGGCGGCTCTGCACGAGTTAAACAACAGCGGCGACTCCAGCAGCTTTTATTCAGAACTGTAGAAACACAACTTTATGATGCGATGAGGCCTCGAGGGCGGCTCTGCTGTCTGACAGCAACAACAAGTTTATGTGAAGTACTTAGCTTCACTCTGATAGCGACGACGTTGACCAGCTGGCTTAGCTAGGCTACATTATCCGTTTGATAAATGAACTCTTCTGCATGAGGATCGTGGCTGCTGAACACCAGAGTCACGTTTGGCATCACTGCAGTCGTCTTTCTTTTGGTCGTGCGATAACGACAGCCTAGCTGCAGGACACCGGCCCTCGAGGCCTGGGCTTCACCAGGTCTAAAGTAACCACCAGTCAGGTCAGGGTCCCCAATAGGTGGACCTTGGTCCAGATCTGGGTTTGGACGCGGCTCCTTATGGACTCAGAGCTATAACTAGATTGTTTTTCTAGATTTTTGTTTTGCTCAAGTTCGCTCGTACACGTGTTTGTGTTGTTTCTACAATGGTCAGACACCAGTGACGTGTGTTGTAACTCATCCCACATGACATCTTTTAGCCAATCAAATCATTTCCTCAGATTCGTCTGTGAGGAGAGCAGAGGGCTCACAGCTGACGGTGTTTTCATGTACATGTAGTTAAACTACACCTTAATCTGCAGACAGCTGTTCCTAATATAAAAGAAGACTATTTTAATATGACTCTGATGAAAACCTCCGGGTCACTGTGAAAATAAATAATAAACGTAGTTGAGATGTTATTGAATTGTGCGTCTTTCTCTTCATGACTTCAGGTTAAAGTGAATTAAAACACACGCAGGTGTTTGTTGACATTTTGTTTAAAGTTGAATTAAATTTCCACCAAAGCCGCGACTCAAGAAGACGAGAATTCAGGCAAGAGACGGGACAACAACAGAAGAAAAATAACCAAGAAACATCTTTTCATCAGGAGTTGGTAATAAAAAGGGAGAAACACATAAAAACAGATTTACTGTAACTTCCTGTGAAGACTCGTCGTGTTCGTGTGGTGGGATGTGAGACAATCACAAAGCATGAATGAAACGCTGGAATGATTTCACCGCTGTGCCGTCCCACATGCTGCTTTATTATTGGACTGCGGAGCGTTATGTCATCGCTGTGGGTCAATACTCGCGCGCTGTCTTTCCATTTCACGCTGGACTCTATGATTCGTCTGCAGGATAATGAGTTTAATCAGAGTGAAGACGTGATTGGGCGAGTCGTGTGTGGCATACGGATGTGTGTGTTCGTCGCCCGTGGAGTGCACGAATGTGCCGCCATGTTAGCTGAATGGCAGTATTTATAGTGCATGCGAGGCCCGAGCCAATAATCTTCCTGCCTCGGGCTCAAGCTTCGATTCCAGCTCAGTGCAGCTCTGAATATGTGCTGCTGCTGCAAACAGTGATAATGTGAAACATGCACATAACAGTAGCTGCTGCTCGGATTCAGACTCGTTTCTGGACTCGGGCAGGTTTACGGTCTCATCTACTTCCTGCTTCCTCCCATCACAGTTCTCCGTCTCTGCTCCATCACATATTTCTCTTCCTCTCCTGTCTTTGTCTCAGCTTTCTTACACTGCACTCCTGAAATGGATCAGACATTTGTTCAGTCTGTGCATCCTCTTCTGAGGCCCGCAGCTCGCCTCCACTGCAGGCCTTGTTTATGGCTCAGTTTTAATAGTTCTCTGTAAACAACAGCACGCTCATATAATCCTGCTGCACGGCTGAAATTCTGCTTTACATAACCAAAGCTGGCCTGAATGGAGCGCTGACCTGCTGGTACCTTGTAAGACTCATCATCACTGATGTTATTAAGCAGGCCAATCTAACTGATCTGTTTGGGCCCGGCTTTCTAATCCATGCCTGACTGAGAGGTTGATGCAATCTGTGACCTCTCAGCATCCAGGTTGAGGCTTTGCAGGTTGTGTAACGTCAAATTTGGTTGTAAACTGTTGGGACAAAAGCAAAGAGGAGACCTGCGTATGCACACGTACGCTGCAGCGTAGCTGATGTGGGAACAAAACAAGGCGATCGCAATTAGCAGCTCCTGGAAATCCTGGAGACAAAATCAGTACCTGACCCACCATCAAACCTGCAGTTCCTCTGACGTCCAGCAGGGGTCAATCCCCAAACGCTCACACTACAGCAGTAATAAACATGTTTACTGTACAAAGACGTGAAGTTTGCATTATTGGGGGCGTGGCCTGATTGACTGACAGGTGGATGGTGACACAGGCAGCTGTAGCGGCCAGCTTCACCTGAACATTTTTAATGACTGTAGTAACAGAGCTGAGGGCTGTTATTTAGCATTAAATACCAATTTATAGATACGGTTGTGTCTGTTTGGCTACACGCAGGGTTTTCAGCCTACACACACACGCTGTAATGCGGTCTCTAGAATCACAGCTGCTCTCACTTCTGTGCAATCAGACTCAGAGGAGTCGCCCCCTGCTGGACACCAGAGAGCGCACAGGGTTAGCTTTGTCGAATTTTCATAAATCAGTCCGTGTGGGCTCTAACACTTTGTTATGAAGGTGTTAGTGTTGATCAGTGCAGCTTTAGGCTGTTTGAAAACGCAGCGTTTACTCTCCGTTTGGCCTCCCGTCCTCACTGAGACGGCGTTTCCCCAATGAAAACGCAGCGTTTTGAAAACGCTCAGAAAACGAATACATCTGAAGACAGTGCTTTCCTGTCGCAGTGTGGACAGTGAAAACGGAGACTTTCTAAAACGATGACGCATGTTCGTCATGTGATGCAGTCATGTGATGCAGTCATGTGACCAATTAAACTAAGATAGTGGAGGGTATTACACAGCAGCTGTTTTGTTTGACAGCCGTATTAAAGATTAATATCAGTGTGTACGTGCTCCAGAGAGCTTTTCTTCAAATTATTTAATTCTCACTCGCGTTTGCAACTTTGTACTTTTGTGTTACTCGCAGCAACGACTCCACCTCATTGTTAGTCCATTTTAAAAACTCGTTGCTTTTCCTCGACATTTTGCCGGAAAGTAAATAATGCATGCGGAGGACTGGAACGTAAGCGTTTTCAGACGTTTCAATGTGGACGCACAACTCTGAAAACGACTGAAAACACTAGTGTGGACGCGGAGCGTTTTCAGACGAAAACGCCGTTTTCAAATCTATCCGGTGTGGACGTAGTCTTAATATGCAGCCTGAAGGTGTCCTCAGCAGGTGTGTTAGCGAGGCGCTCACAGGTGCAGCGTGCGTGTTAACGGGATGAGTCAGAACTGTGTTTGGCCCAGTCCCCGCTCTGAAGCAGGCGTGTCTGCCCTACTTTCCTCTCAAAAAGGTCATCACAACATCCCCGTCCTTTAACAAACGCTGTTGCTAGGAGCTTTTAATGAGAGCGAGGCTGAGAGGGGTTTGTTGTTGGTTTCTGTCCACCGTCACATATGGCTGCATGTTAGACGAGCTTCACATCAGATCAGGCCTCACGAGGCTCCAAAGTCCAGGACAGAAGAAACCACTTTCTGATGCTGTTCATGGTGGTCAGAGAGAAACCACAACACTGACTCCCTATGGGCACCAGTTGGCAACAGTGGGGAGGAAGAACAGTCCTACTCTTTCGAGATGTCCCTACATGTGTCATCTCTTTTTTCATCTCCTCTGAAGAATCTGCTCTCCTCTTTTCCTTCCCTCCCTCCACTCTTCCTTTCTCACTTCCTTCCCTCCCTCCACTCTTCCTTTCTCACTTCCTTCCCTCCCTCCACTCTTCCTTTCTCACTTCCTTCCCTCCCTCCACTCTTCCTTTCTCACTTTCTTCCCTTCTCACTTCCTTCCCTCCCTCCACTCTTCCTTTCTCACTTCCTTCCTTCGTTCCACTCTTCCTTTCTCACTTCCTTCCCTCCTTCCACTCTTCCTTTCTCACTTCCTTCCTTCGCTCCACCCACACCTAACATCCACAGACAGACATGAAGCTGCGTTAAAGCTGCGTGAATAAAGTGACAGAGGGGTGTTCAGGGTTTAGGTCTGGGCTCTGAAGCTGCAGCCTGATTGGAGCAGGGACCTGTGTGAGGTCTGAGCGGAGCAACCGTGTTCTTCAAACCTGAACCAATCAGTGCGGAGCCCTGAGCGACCCTGCTTCACCTCACCATCACATATATCACTGGAGCTCATTACGTGTTTGCAGTCCGGAGACGTTTCCCTCACTGAAACGTTTCATCTGACATTTTTAATGTCTTAAACTCTCCCTGCTTCCTCATTTCCTTCCTCCCTCCCTCATCTTGTCTCCTCCTTGGGCCGCGTTTGTTTTTCTCTGTATGAAGCACGCCAGGTTCCACGTGACTGAGCCACAGAGGGGCGGGGAGGAGGGGGAGAATAGCGGGGCACGGCGGGCTCTCATTGGACAAAAGTAGGTCAAGCCCAACCACTCATGTGACCCAGCATACCTCTGCAGGCTGTGTGTGTGAAATTTAAAGGAAGCAGATGTCACAAGAATAAAAAAGGCCTGAATGAAGGTTTCAGAGATGAAATGTCAGCACGTCTGCAGAGAGCAGAGAGAAGTTTAAACTCCACGAGAGACAAAAACACTTTCAGGGTTTGGTTGTTCCTGGAAGTTTCTGGATGTTCAGTCTGCAGATCAGAAACATTAAGAGATCAACCAAACGCAGCTCAGAATGAGCGTTAATGGAAGGAAACAGAAGTGCTGCCCACATGAGTGCGACTCAGGGATGACACGGAACAGGAAGTAAAGTGAAGCAGGAAACACTGAACAAAACAAGAACTGAACCAATAAACATCCAAGAATCAACACTGATCGCACAGAGCCGCCCGTCTCCACCTGTAACAGAGGCGGGGTCAGTAAGCCGCGCCCAGCACTGACCTGCAGGCGCTGTGTGGGTGGTGCTCACTCCTCTGCAGGAAACGTGTGTTTGCCCAATTTATACCGTAGCGGGAAATCTACGTTTAAGCTTACGACACAAACGGCTCCTAACGCTTCCTCGCCATTCCTCTTTGGCTCTCGGGGAGGCGGACCCATCTTTCACCCTCTCCCTCCCTTATCCTCCCTCTCTGAGGGAGGATAAGGGAGGGAGAGAGAGAGTTTCTCAGTCTTGTTCTCTAAAACCTAAAGAAATATTTGATCAACTGATCAACAGAATTGACGCCCTGCTGGGCTGCGTCCACCTGACCCGTAGTTACCATGTGAATTTCATGTGACGTGGAGCGTTAGGAGCGGTTTGTGGTTAGGTCAGAAGTAGATTTCCCGCTGAGGCATAACTCACGCGGTCGGCTGGATGTCGCCGTGCTGTCGGCGACCGCAAAATAAGAGGAAAACTATTACATCAGCAACACTGCAGGTTCCACCTCTCTTAAACCTACAGGGCGCCTTGTAGTTCCTGACAGATCGGACAGCGAGCTGCTTTCAGTCCTCAGGTGAACCTCAGCTCTGACCACGCCCTCTTTTTTCACCTTCAGAGCAAAAACTTTCCACAGGTTTCAGAAAATCACAGATGTTTCACTTCACTTCCAACAGGGAAAACATTCTCAACATGAAGCTGTCGCTGCGCAGGAAGCATGCGCAGTACGCTCAGCAAAGGTGTGTGTGAGAGAGAGAGAGAGCGGGGCGGGGTTATGGCTCCTTTGACGTCAGCAGTCCTCCGTTCTCACACATGGACTCGGTGCTCGGTCCGCAGCCCGGTCAGGCACCGCCGCACGCGCACGCAGCAGGTAGTGTGTGCTGAGAGCAGCAGCTTTTATTCTGAAAGGATTCCTTTCCGCGTGGATGTGAGGCCACAACGCGAGGACAGCGCTCACCTTACCGTGTCACACCTGCGGCTCTGCTCGGCTCGTTTCCCCAGACTGAAGTCCCGATGCAAGGAGGCGTGATGGAGAAGATTTCCCGACACCCCGGCCCGCTCGGCTCGCTCAGCCCGGGCTTCCTGCCCACGGCCACGCACGGAGTGCTCAAGTCGCTGCTGGAGAACCCAGTGAAGCTGCCGCTGCAGCACGAAGGTGAGGTGTGTGTGTGTGTGTCACATTTAAACTGTGCGTCAGCAGCAAAGTTTCCACAGCAGGAGAAGAGTCCGTGTCTGCCGAGGTCACACGCGCACCGTGAGAAACACACCTGTGTGTGTGTGTGTGTGTGTGTGTGTGTGTGTGTGTGTGTGTGTGTGTGTGTGTGGCAATAATTAAATTTGAGGTGTGTGTCAGACTCGCTTCTCACGCAGAGCAGTTCGCAAACACGGAGGTCACAAGTGCAAAAACTTCTGTTTTTCATGTTGCGTAACAAGCGTCTGAACGTTACCCGGCTCGGGCTGATCGTTCATAATTCAAAGAGTGATCGGAAATTATCGATATTCTCCTTCAGATGCTTCTTTCCTGCAGCCAGCTGCCCGGAAGTCAAATATGTGAACGCGCCGTGAGACACGTGAAGGTCTCCTGTCACCGCACACAGGTCCTGTTCCTCTGGCCTGTACGTGAGTTTGTGTCGTCAGGTGTAGACGTGAGCTCCGATCAGTGAGCCCGCGGCGGCTTCGTTGTCCTTTAATCGACGTCATGACCTCCAGGTTTACCTGACACTTATAAGTCCGATTAGAATCCACGTTGGAAGCGTCCTTTAATATAAAGACACAGATGAAAATATTCCAGAGCTCAGTTTTCTTGTTTCTTCACATTCAGATGTTTTAGTAAGTTATTACTGAAGGTAATGAGTCACCTGTTTGTGCTCTTCCTGATGGAATCTGTGTGAGTCGGTGTCCGTGATTGGACTTTCCACCCTCTCGGTTAATAACAAGGACTTTATTGAGAGCGTCGTGCAGCTGCCGGTTCAGGTTTGAGGCTGTCGTCTCGCCCGTGTTTGGTTTCTTGTGGTCACGCTGAACCATCCTGACCTCGGCGGTCTGAGGCTGCTAAACAAGTTTTTGCTCTGGAGACGTGTCAGGCTGCGAGGGCGATGAAGTAAGTACAGCTTCCCCGTCATTATATCTGCATCACCTTTTCCTGTTTGGAGGTTTTTTCAATGATGTCAAAGACCTGAAACACCATGAACGATGACTCAGATTTCTACTTTTTGTTGCAGTTCACATGAAACAAGTTTAACTTTAGTTTTTCAAGCTCTCAGAGGTCTTTGTTTGTGTTTGGGTAAATCTCAGGTGTTCATGCCAGAGCTGTGCAGTCATTTTACTTCAGTTTATCCCCTCGAAACACTTTGTTCAGATGCCTAAAAGCACGTAATCGTTTTTCCATGTTGTATTATGCTGAGTTAACCTGATGCACAGTTAGCGGTAACGCTCACTTGTGACTTCAGTGAGTGCAACTTTAGTAAAATTGGTTCCACACCAGTCTCTGAAGAGCAGGGTGCTGATGCCAGTGGACGGGTCAACAAAGCTCTGTGATATTTGATAACAACTTCCTTGTGATCAGACAAACCTTATGTTCAAACCTGACCAAACCTTCACCATCGTTTGTGGTAAATAAGACGAGAGTCATGTGAGCAGCAGGAAAACATCCTGAAACGGGAGATTAGAAAACGTTCGGGTACAATCTGCTGCGGTCGAGCTGAAAGGAGAGTCAGAGTTCAGCTTCCTGTCAGAGCAAACATCCTAAAATGAATTCAGATGTGTTTGTTCTCAGTCATTTCATAAATACCCGAAAGCTTTAAAGGTGGAACACCAAGCAGCAGAGATCACAGAGAATAACCCGAAATATCTTTTTATAGACCCAGAGACCACCTTCACAGAGTGACTAATGCTGAGCAGTTGCTCCTCGTTTCTTTGTATTTCACAGAATATGAGGAGCAGGTTTACTGAAACGTGCAAACACACACTGAAATACAGCACTGAAGCACAGTTGAACATTAGAAAGCTTGAGCACATTGATCGGTCTCTGAGCAGCTCTCTGTCATCTCTGTGATCTCCAGGTTCTCCTGTGGATCTTCTGAGCAGGCTTCTGTGGGATGATCCCACAGTTCTCTCCTGGTGCTTTTTTTAGTGCAGACCTTTGCTCTGCACCGTAAACCTCTAAAAGTTGGTTTGTGCACACTGTCACTGATCCACTCTCTCCATGTTCTTGTGCAGCTTTCAGCAAAGAGCACGAGAAGGAGAAAAACCTAGAAGAAGAGCGCAGCGCCCCCCAGTCGGCCTTCCTGGGCCCCACGCTGTGGGACAAAACCCTCCCCTACGATGGAGACACCTTTCAGCTGGAGTACATGGACCTGGAGGAGTTTCTGTCTGAGAACGGGATCCCCTCCAGCCCCTCCCACCACGACCACCACCCACCACACGCTCCACCACGCCAGCCGCCAATCATGACACCAGCCCCTCCCACGCCAGCACCCTCAGTGATTGACCTTAGCAACCACGCCTCCGCCTCTGTGCACACGACCGTCGTCTCCCCGAACTGCCTGCACGGCAGCCCGGCAGCAGCAGGTAACACCAGCACACCTGGTTTCATTATGACTTTGTATGTTTTTAACACTCGCAGCTGTTCAAATGCATCACTGTTATTACCAGAGTACCTGGTGCAGGTAAAGCACCGTGTCATCAGCATAGCAGTTAATTATGGGAATTTAAACAGGGATCCTTGAAGGACTCTAAAAAATATATATTTATGTATATATTGTGGATATCCAGCCGGGGATGAATAAAGTATCTGTCTGGAGGATAATAAATGTTTACAAAGACTGAAGAACCATCAGGAGGTAAGAAGCAGGCCAGACGAATCACAGCAGCGCACTCTTCAGATGATCCTGAACTGTTTTTGTCCTCATCATTAAAGTGCAGTTTCTTTTTAGAAGTTTGACCAAGATATGAGATAAGAGATAGTTATCAATCCTGCGACGCCTCTTTGAAGAAGGTCACTAGAAATATCACACAGAGGAGGAACACGTAGAGGTGACCACATGATCCCGAACAGGCTGAGATGGTGAAAACAGTCAAACTCAGAGGTGCTTCCTCCCTCAGCTGCAGAACAAAGACCCACCGTCACCGAGCCGCTCCGTCTCCGTCTCGCACTGAAAACAAATGAGAGGCGTTTGTCCCTTTGAGACGGCAGGCGTCCTCGACCATGGGGCGGGGCCGCTGTTTGTTGAGGAAATGAAATGAATGAGCTTAAAGTAGACCAGCTCGTGCTGGTGATGCTCTCTTCTTCTTCTTTGATTTTGGAACTAAAACATCTTACAACACTTTGTCTTTTAAAGTCATTTAAAATGATTAAAAATCCTCCATTGGATGTTTTGTTCCGCTCGGGCCAGAGAGCGTCACGTGACGCTGAGCGTAACGGTTTGATTACAATCTGAAGCTCGTGGAGGAGAAACATCTCTGACCTTTAGGCTGAACTGAGATTTGCATGAAAAAAACTTTGTAAGAATAAAGTTCCCAGATTCAAAACATAAATGTTGTTTGTTTGAGGTTTTAATCAAAGAACCGATCAGCGTCGAGCGTTTGATGCTTTGAAATCACAAAAACTCTCCAGCAGCATCAACATTACTGAGTTTTATTAAAACTGCAGCTCAATGAAAACAAACCTGTGTGTGTGTGTGTGTGTGTGTGTGTGTGTGTGTGTGTGTGTGTGTGTGTGAGAGTGTCTGTGTGTGTGTGTGTGTGTGTGTGTGTGTGTGTGTGTGTGTGTGTGTGTGTGTGTGTGTGTCAGGATTATTAGTGGATGTGAATGTAAACACATGTTTGAAGTGGGAGTCGCCCTCCTGCTCCTGCTGGGAACAGCATGTACTTGAACCAGTGATCTCATTTCATGTCCACACACACACACACACACACACACACACACACACACACACACACACACACACACACACACACACACACACACTCTCGCGCACACAGACACGTGGGGTCACATGTCTGTGCTGTCAGGCGCTTGTTTTCTTGAAGAGGAAGTCCGACCTCGCAGCATGAATCTGACACAGTTTTCCTCGTGAGCGAATTCTCTCACCTGTGAGGTCACCCTCTCGACCAAACACACCTGAGCTCTTCTCACCTTTGCACAGCCGCCCACCTGATGAGCTGACTCTGCCTTGGCGATGAGGACGGTCTGCGCTTTGCTGTGTTTTTCTCTGTGGTGAAAGGCAGAACGAGACAAGAACAGCGTGGAAATGAACACGTGACCCGCCGGCGCCCGCACGGTTCAAGTTTCCGCTCAAATGGAAAATGAAGACTTGGAAGTTTGAGACTGTTCACGCCAAAACACGCCAGCATAAACCGCTGGCAGCGCTGATGACGCCGGCTCGTAAGGTTTGACTCTTTCTTGCACCCCGCAGCTTCTCCTCAGCCGGCGCTAATCTGGGGCTCTGTCTCAAAATAGCAGCGTAATCTGTGGCATAATCTGGCATATTTGTATCCCGCTCGGCCTCGTGACTGTGCAGCAGATAAGGAAGCAGGAACCAGCAGGGTCACGCAGGGTTCAGTGGGAAACAAACAGGGAGGAGGAGGAGCAGTGCAAACATCCTCCTCCTGCCGTCGGGTGGAGTCGCCTCCAAGCTTTGACCTGCAGCTGCTGCCGAGCGTTTCAGAAATTATCCGAGAACTTTCAGTCTCACTAAAATCCCCCCAGCCTTCGTCTGCCCTCCAGACAAACATGTTTTAGCTTTTAGAAAAGGTCAAAGGACAAAAGAGGCCAAAAAGCAGAAAGCGTGTACCTGAGCAGAGGCTCAGCTGGAGTCTTTGTTTGAACGCACAGAGCGCAGCGGCGTGCAGCCTCTGATGAAAGACGCCATCTGACGGCTGCAAATTTTCAGCCCTCACTGTCAGAAATGAGCTGCTGTGAGGTTACTGCACTGACAGACCGTCTGTGGAGGCGGGGTTACCAGCTGACTCCACCCTCCATGCTCTGTTACTATAGTAACCTCACAGCAGCCGTGTTATTGGTCACATGATGTCATTTAAAAGGCTCCAACAACACAAACAGTCCAGAGGTGCAGGTGAAGCTAACAGCCACCTGTGTCACCATCCACCTGTCAGTCAAAGAGGCCACGCCCCCAATAATGCAAACAGTTCCTGTATCTGACTGTAGATGTGTTTGTTATGACACCAACTCGCTGCTGCCTCTGCTGGACGTCAGAGGAACTGCAGGTTTGGTTGTCCTGTTATGACGGCGGGTGAAAGGCGGCGGCCTCGGAGTAAATTGAGCCCATCCATGTGATGCGTTAATCAAACTGTCTACAGCGTGGCTACGGAGGCTCGCGCACGTTTCAGCGCGTCCTGTCAGCGTCGCCTTTGAGGCAGTGAGCCCCCCCCCCAATCCGCAGCAGCTGCTCTTTGGGGCTGTTTGGCTGATCGCTGGAGCCGCTGCTCGCTTTCAATTTAATCAGAGCAATGTGAGCAAGCGCACGTACACCGTCTGACGAGGATCATCCAAACGCCGGCTTCATTTCTGTAAGTGCCCCCCCCCACCCCCGTCAGGGCAGAAGCACGGAGGGCTGCACGTGACGTTGGTCTGAGCAGGTGAGACCCTCCACAGGTTTAACAGGTTCAGCTTGAAACAGGTGAAATGTGGAGGCGTCAGAGCATCAGATAGTCCAGGTTTTTATCTGACTCTGCTCGTTACACACACACTCACACACACACACACTCGCGCACACACACACACACACGCACACACACACACACACACACTCGCGCACACACACGCACACACACGCACACACACACGCACACACTCGCGCACACACACGCACGCACGCACACACACTCACACGCTCTCTCTCTGACCAGCTGGAGAGGAAAAACAAACAGCCTCTTCCAAGAAGTGCTGCTGAGGCAGGTGGGTTGCCGGTGGGGGGTGTTGGACCTCGCGGCCGCGCTGAGGGGTTGAGGCGCCGCCGCCGCTTCATTAATCAAACCGTTAGATCTTCAGAAAATGGTGGCTGAGTGTTGGCGGCTGTTGCACGAGCACGCCGGGCTGAGAGGTTCTCTCTGTTTAACAGAAGTTTGTTAGCAGCAAAAAACACCAAGAAAAGATGAGAAGCTGTGTGACAGATCCACAGTGGGTTTGTCTGAGGCGTGTGACAGATCCACAGTGGGTTTGTCTGAGGCGTGTGACAGATCCACAGTGGGTTTGTCTGAGGCGTGTGACAGATCCACAGTGGGTTTGTCTGAGGCGTGTGACAGATCCACAGTGGGTTTGTCTGAGGCGTGGACTTATATTGATGTTAAGTTTCATATTAAAACACTGAAGCTGTTGGTTTCTGTTGCCCTCAGATCAGCTTTTAAAACCACAAACTCAGAATAAAAAGTTCTCAATTTAACCTGATTTAATCTGAGTTTATGTTGAAAAAAGTAAAATAGTTTCTGTAATCTCACTTTTTAAAATCCAAACCTTTTTACATAAAGATATATTTTAAAGCTTTCTGTGGCATAAATAGGCTTCCGTACCGACAGGTGACAACATTATTATTTTTCTTCACCTGTGAGTGAGACTGAGCTTTTGTTATCGTGCTAATGAGGCTGAGCAGGATTTCAGGTGCTGCTCTGTTGACAGTTTCCTGATGGAGCTGTGGAAGAGGAAGAAAAGGAAACTGAAGGAGCTGCTGAACATTTTTATCACAACAACAGAAACGTCGGATAAAAGAAGAAGAACTGTAACTGAGGAGGCTGAAACTTTGCCGTGTGCAGAGAAGACGTGATCACTCTTCCTCTGCACTCGTCTCCTCATCAAAGGCAGCTCGCTCTTATATATTCTCATTTTTTCCTATTTTCACCGGGTTCGTGTGCCCACATTTCCCGGCTCCTCTGCTCGCCCACAGAGCGCGGAGCAGACAGCGAGGCGATGATCAGATCACGGCTGAGCATCAGAGACTGAAATGCATCAGCGCTCACCACCAAACACATCGAGCCCCATTTTTATGGTGAAATATTTCCTGCCTATCACTGCAGCGTACTCGCTCTCTGGCGGTTTGTCCCCACCTGGTGGCCACAGCTCGGCACTGCAGCGCAGAGTCCTGGACACACGTTTATGAGTTCTCGCTCTGTTCTGTAGTAAAGAGTAGCTACAGCTGCATCTTCATACTTCACTTGCTCGGTCTGTTTTACCTGCAGCCGTTGGCTTTAGGCCCCGCCCACATCAGATAAGAAAGCAGTGAGTTATATTCAGAACCTTTGCCTCTCGTTATCTGCAGTCACATGACTCCTAACAGGAAGTGAAGCCGTTACACTTCACCACACTCGAGCTGTTTGTTACTGTGACTCTTCTTACAGGTTTCATAAATGGAGCCCATGTGTCATCTCCTCAGGACCAGTTTGAACCCAGTTTGTCTGATCAGCCCAGTCAGTTACACCAGCACCACAGACTTCATTAGTTACTGGGGGTCATGGGTGACACAGCGTGACTGAAGAAACTGAACATGAGCAGCATCATCTACTTCTTAGATTCTTTCTCAGGTCAAACGGGAGTCAAACTGTCTGCTCGCGTCTCCCCCTGTGTTACTCGTCAGTCACATGACCCCCAGTCTGAACCGTCCTCTGTTTCTCTTTCAGGCCTCCCAAACTCCAGAAACACCTCCAGCCCCATCGACCCAGACTCCATCCAGGTCCCCGTCAGCTACGAGCCCGACCCAGCTGACCTGGCTCTGTCCAGCGTCCCGGGTCAGGAGATCTTCGACCCGCGCAAGCGCAAGTTCTCGGTCGAGGAGCTGAAACCGCAGCCGATGATCAAGAAGGCTCGAAAGGTCTTCATCCCGGACGAAATGAAGGTAACTTGGAGTTGGTTCTGTCCCGATGAGCGGCTCAGATTTCGCTGTAATTCCCAGTCTGACCTGAGGGTGGCGGTGTTCAGAGAGGGTTAGAGAATAATAAGCAGCAGAAGTTCAGCGTGAATGAAAAGGTCAGAGTTCAGATGTTTGAGTGAAGCAGCAGAGGAACTCCGGTTCTCCTGGATGTGATGTGAATGCCTGCAGATCCATTAGGGCTGATTAGTCGGCGCGGCTTAAAGCTGCACAGCACGCTGGGACAGAACGAGCTGGCTTCTTGCTCTCCTATTGGCTGGCAGAGGTCTCGGGGTTAAGAGGCTTATGTTAGAGTGAATGAGGGAGCGGAGACGTTGCTGTGAGGTCAGGCTCAGAGGATTTGGCTTTTAATTTGTTCAAATGAAACACGGCTGTGCGAGCGCAGGAGGAAACGTGCGCGGCGTTTAGTCATCCACACTCGGTCCTTCAAACAGAGACAAGGACTCAGATAAGCACACAAAGCTCAGCGTGTACGCTTCCTCCTGCTTTGTGTGCTCGCGAGGCGTTCACGTGGTCACGATCAGAAATATCAGAGAGGCTGAGATGGTTTGCACATGTGCAGAGGAGGGAGGGCGGCTGTGCTGGAGGAAGGATGCTGAACGTGGAGCTCAGAGAGGATTCATGGAGGCAGGTCATTACAGTTTACCACCTTATTTGATAGGAAGTTTTTATTTCTGCAACAACGACATGTCGAAGTTTCACTTTGTACCACAACATCAATCCAGTGTCATTAAATCACAGCCGCTCTTTATACAGCAAAGTAAACCCCGACAATCTGATGGCCTCGTATGAGCGAGTATTCGGCGACAGCGGGAAGGAAAAACTCCCTTTTAACAGGAAGAAACCTCCAGCAGCACCAGACCCAGGGAGGGGCGGCGGTGGGCGTGAGGGCAGGTTCAGGGAGGCAAAATTTGAACGTGCTAAAAAGCTGATTATTATTTTTATGAATCCGTAAATGTAGCTGTTCTTCCATCTTTCTCTGAAGTAATCCTTCCTGTTTCCGCTCTTCTTCGAGCAGGATGACAAATACTGGGCCCGGCGCAGGAAGAACAATTTAGCTGCTAAGCGCTCCCGGGACGCCCGACGCCTCAAGGAAAACCAGATCGCCATCCGGGCCAGCTTCCTGGAGAAGGAGAACTCTGCTCTGAGGCAGGAAGTGGTCGACCTGCGGAAAGAGCTCGGGCGCACCAAGAACATCCTCGCCAAGTACGAGGCCCAGCACGGGCCGCTGTGAGGGCGCGGGACACACACATGTACAGAGTTCACACACACACCGCCAGCCAGCTCGTCTCACGGCTCCGAAGGGCTCGACTCACGGCAGGTTAGTCTGTGGACCAATCAAACACGGAGGACACGCCTCCTCTCTGATTTTGATTCTGCCTCAAAACGTTTTAAAACGCGTTCGCTGGGGACTACTTTCAGCGGCGGATGAATCCACACTGGTGCTGTAAAATGACACACGATGCAACACATTTATAGTTTTGTTTTTTTCCCGTGCGCTGGCTTCACATGACTTCCTGTTTGAGTCGAGCCCGTTACTCAGAACTCTTACACACACACACCTGTCGCACACCTGTCGGGGCATGTCTTCAGCCCTGTGAACTCATGGACTCCACTAACACTCACTTGACCTCTGACCCCTGCTCTCCCAATGTCTGGCAGCTCCTCCCCCTGCAGGTGTGAACACACCTGTAAATGAATGTGTACCGCCTCCTGCCTCTTAGCTCGCGCTCTCTGTTAATCTTTCTGTCGGGCCCTCTGAGGCCCCGCCCACTGTTTCACATTCACACTAACTTTAACCTGACTTCTCTTTTTTAAACAAGTGCCCAAAATGCCAAAAGTTTTACAGCAGGAAATGTTTTTATATTTGTGAGGATAATCAGAGGTAAGCGTCTTCAGGGAGTTCAGACACGGTTGGGCGCGTTTTTGGAGCCCCCTAGTGGGTGAGGGGAGCTCAGCAGCCAGTCCGGTCACTTTAAAGGGTCTGGCTGCATGTTTTGACCTTTGACCTTCACTTTAGCATGTTCATGTTTGTGTTCAATAGGAAAGCTGCTTCAGGTTTAGAAGTAGAAACAAACGGGCGCTGTAGAAATGCAAGCACGGGCGTAAAGACGGTCGCTTCAGACAGCGTTTCTCTGAGCGCGCCACCAACGAAAAACAAGCAAGATTAAAGAGATAAAATGCACTTAAATTTATCTTAAAACAATAAAAAACAAATTAAGGACAAACTCTAAGAAAATGGTTCAAATGAGAAGAAACTTTAAAGCGGTAAAAACTAACCTGAAGTCAGAGTGCTCCTTGCTGTGCCGATCGAGACGTTCTTCATCGCCACAGTCTTCACATGTTTGGGAAGGTTAATTCCATAAAAAGGAGATATCTTTTCTGGCGGCAGCATCATCTTCGTCTCTTCTCTTTCTGTTTCTTCAAATAAAATCGAATCCGGCGTGTTTTCAGGGTTCGCCTCGCACTGTTGCTTATTTCGGGTAAATGTAAGAAGATGGAGGTGAGCGTGGGGGTTTCTGCAGCGACTGTCCTGCTTCTCATCTTCACGACTTTACCTTCACCTTCACTTCTCTTTCTTATTTTTTTTGTGCACGAATGAAGCCGCGTTGAAGTTACGACGTGTTCAAACCAAGCCGCGCTGACAGCTGATTAATGCTCAGCTGTCATGTTTTTGTCTTTCTGTGAAGGTTTGAATTTGTTTTAGAGCAAATTTAAAAATGTAATTATTTAGCACACCTGCTGTCGGTCAGGGCTTTACTCTTCAGGTACTTTATCGTTAAACAAGTCCCTCTTCTGCTCGTTTCCACCTCCTATATTTTTATTCTTTAATAATCTTTAAACATGTTCAGTTTAGAGAGAGAGGAGCTGAAACTGCATCCAGTTTCAGCTCCTCTCTCTTTAAAAGCCTCCTCTCTTCTGATTGGCCAGCTTCTGGAAGCCTGCTGACGCCTGCTGTGGCAGTTTTCAAACATGACTGATCGTATGGATTTAACGTCAACGTGTATTAAGGTAATTAACTGAAACTTTACCACGTTTGATAAGCGTTACAGCGGCAGCCAATCAAAAGAACCCTGTCTAGAATGGGCGGGGCTAAGGTGGCTTGTTATGAACAGATCTGGTACAAGATAAGTAAAGATTATTTTGAAGTGTAAATCATGCAAAGCTGCTCTAGCAGGAAGTGAGGAAGAGTCCAAACAGTTTCTTGACTTCTGATTGGTTGCGTTGTTTTTCTTGTTCCTGTTTTAAAAAAAGAAAAAAATGGTGATTATAAATAAACATCCTGATAAGCTGAGACGCGGTACGAGTTTCTCTCATTCTTCTTCGCCATGTTTTTGGAAACTCGCTCCGTTTGAGTGCAATAGACGGTTCTTTCAGGCGTGAACTTTGACCTTTGTTTCCCACGTAGCTCAGCGACGCCCCCGGTGGCCGAGTGAGACATGAATGTATATTTGGGTGCGTGGCGTCGTCTGTACTGTGGGTTCACTTCAGCACTCTTTACTACAGACCAAAAGACTGCAGTGTATACAGGATATATGGATACACAGGGTTTAATGTTTATACAGAGCTATTCTTCTTGTACAGTCTGTTTTCCTACGTAGATATTTCCCGTGTATTTTGGAAATGCTTTCATAAATCTGAAGCTTATATATCACACATATATATTGTTACAGTGGCGTGCCCGGCCGGGGCGTGCGATGCATGGGCATTAACCTACCAGCTTCATTTCACGTCTCACCCTGTTCTCCCCCACCCTCAGCACACCTGGGCAGGTTCCTTTAGTTTCATGACTGTGTTTGGCCCAGAGGAATGTAACCCCCCCAACATAAAGCCCTCTTTTCTTTTCTTTTTTTGTATTCTAACTTTTTATTGTTTGCTGTGGTTCCTCTTTCTGCCTCCTGCTGTTTGACTCTCTGTTCACAGAAACCTTTTCTGTCCTTGATTCTGTTTCTCATGATCAAAATAATAAACACAAGTTTAAATACCGTCCATGTCAAGCTTCTTTTGTCTGTAGTCACAGGTGCAGAAACCAGATGAACGGGCGAGTTGATCTGGTCCGGTTTATATCCTGACATCTTTGTCATCTCTCTGTGTTGCTCTCTGCCTCGGTCTCTTTCAAAATAAAAGCTAAAGTGAATCCTTAAAAAAGACAGTCAATAAACATAAATAAAACAGTGAACAAATAAGAGTTTAACAAACATAAAAGGGAATGGAGAAGTAATAAGAAAATGAATGAGTAAAAACATAATCAAAATATACAAACCAAACAATTTAAATAATTTATAAATAGAGAAACAAAAAATAAGGGTGAAAATAAAATTAAAATGAAAAAATAAAGTTACTAATATAAAAAATATTAAAGTAAATTTTAAAAATATAAGTAAAATTTTTGGGAATGATTAAAGTTTAAATATAATTAATAATAAAAAGGACTGGATACAAATGTTAATGTTAAATGTTTTAAATGGAAATTATTGAGGGGAAATTATAAGTAATGACCAAAAATAAATCAGTGTTTAAATATGTGAATTTCACTTTATGTTCTACAGAATGAAACTTTTGTTTTTAACTTTAGTTATTTTTAATATTTATATATGTATTGTTTATTTTGGCACTTTTGGTCCTCTGTAATCTGAGCGTTTGAGTCATCACTTCTTCTTCTTTCTTTTTTTTTGTTGCCTGTCCCGTAGAGAAAGATGCCCAACGGATTTACTTTACCACGTGGATCATCACGGCCTTCCCGTATTGGTCCGTTTGATTAACCTTTGTTACTATTTTTATTAATTTGATTTTATTTTAAGTTATTACAGACATGACTGGGGGCGGGAAAGGGAGAAAGAAAGAGAGGAAGAGGGTTTCCTCACTTCTAAACGTGTCTATTCATGCTTCAGCTAATTTAGCATAATTATTCATTTATAGGTTAACTGATGAATCCATAGGTGTGAGTGCGGGAGTGAATGTGGGTGCGATTGGTTGTCTGTCCCTGTGTGTTGGCCCTGCGACAGACGGGCGACCTGTCCAGGGTGGACCCCGCCTCTCGCCCTATGACAGCTGGGATAGGCTCCAGCGCCCCCGCGACCCTGAAAAGGATAAGCAGAAGCAGATGGATGGGTATTCATTTATTTTTATAGATTTTTTATACAAGAGGCAAACATGGAAGTTTTCTTTGTGTTGCCGGAATATTCTGGAGTTCTTGTTGATCAGCGGATGTATTTGTACTAAAAGATGAAGAGAAGATGATTTATGCTTCATTTAAACCTGTGTGACTCATCCAGTCTCATACAAATAAAGTTATTATTCAAATGTGCTCCTGTGGACACGAGGATCATTTCTTTTGTGGTTTGATGTAAAGTTCATGTGTCCTCGATGGCCATTAGAAAAACCTCCACAAAAGCTCAGACGGCCGATGACCACCAGGAGGCAGCACCTCCACTGCTAATGTGTAAACAGGGAGAAAACAATCCCCTTTTTTCTAAGTGTGATTTGAAATTTTAATCAACAATCAGTTTCTCCAATAAGCTGGAGCAGGAAAGATCTTCAGAATGAGTATGAACCAATAAAAATATGAGGAACGTTTTGAATCTTCTGGTGTGATGTAGTGGCAGCTGTAATGCCTCACCTTCTCCAGCAGAGGTCCTCAGAGCCTCGGGCTGCTGATGGAGGGATGGAGTCCTGGGTGGAGAACCTAAACCCTGACTGCAGTTTGTATGAAGCGTCCTGTCAGCTCCCCGATCAGCCCGAGGCACACAGACAGCTGCAAAGGTCAAAGGTCATGCACCGTCGTCTGCCCAGGACGAAGCTTGGTTTATCTCCACAGTTTAAAGTATTTTGTCTTCATTGTGAGCTTCCTGTCAGCTGAAAGGAGGACAGGCACAGATCACTTCCTTTGAACCCTTTCATAATAAATGTCAGTAAATATACATCTGAGTGTGATCACAGTGCTTATTCCAGCATGTTGTATCTGACACAGCTCAGTGACCCATCCTCTTTACTTCACCCTCAGCTTTCTTCTCTTTTCTCTCCTGTTTGTTTTTCCATTTCTCTCCTTTCTTCTCATCTTTCACCCCCGTCTGCTCCAGCATAACAAACAAAATAATCTGAATAATGAAATAAAATCATTAAAATAAAAACATTAACAGGGGGAGCCTACAGAGAGTCCGCGGTGCTCCTCGTGGGACAGGACAGGTTAAATAAAGAAATACAAAACACCACTGAAGTTTAATAAAAGTTTAATAAAAAATAAAACAACAGCCATCGTGTGTTTAAATCACACGATGGCTGTTGTGTTTTATTCAGCGTCCTTTCTGTTTTGTATGCTTTTGTAGCATTTTTCTATTTGCTGGTATTTTCTGAAGTTGTAGTGTGTTTGACATTTCAGGGCCACCGTAGCTGCCACCTGTTCCACGTTTACCTGTCAGCTCCTCAGGTGTGTCCCACCTTTCCTCTGGTTTGGATCTTTGTTGGGACTCTTGTTGATTAACCTGCAGCCCAGATTATACTCAGCCTACAGCTAACAACACTTCATCTCTCTCCGCCTCTGACACTGTCTCACATTAATCTTATTTCACACCAACGTTTCTGGGACAAAATGTACAGAAGGAAACATTTTGTGCAGCAGTGAGGAGGCTGTAACCAGCAGTGAGATAGTTTCTCATTTATACTCATTCGTTCTTCTCACTGTCATCTGTGGAAGCAGTGCAAGCCTTCAGGAGAAGAATGAACTCGTTCAGCAGAGGTGTGCATTAACCTGCCAATCACACTGAATGGCTCATTAAGTGAAGGGGCCCTGTTAATGGAAACGAAGGACCACTTTGTGGGTGATTATGCACAGGTGAGGAAGCTTTAGGGGTTAAACAACTGATGTCAAGCCATTTTAGAGACTTTGATTATAAGCTGAATCCTCCCTTTCAGGGCGAGGATAAATATTTCTAATTCCTGCAAAACATTTTAAACTTCGTTCATGATTTAAGGCCGCTGGCGTGCGTTATCTGTTAATCCTGACGTCCTCTTGCAGCCTGAAAACATCAGGTCCCTCATACAGAGATGTGACTGCTGGCTCTTTGGGTCGAGTGCCGCTTTAATCCCGGTGTACACCCACACGCAGATTTCTTCTGATTCGTGCAGTCACGTAGATGAACGCCTGTATCGCCCCACTCAGCTGGAAATGTCATTATGTAATGCCACTTTCTCAAAGTGGAAGGCAGCAGATCAGGATGTTCTGCTAATCCCACAGTTCAGACCATCACACGCTGACAGCTGAGCACTTTTCAGTCATTTCAGAGTGAGCGAGAACACAAAATACCCCCCACAGAGTGTTTTAGTCCTAATGTACCGCAGCATGATGTTGTCATTTTCCCCTTCAGAGCAAAATATTTGAACAATGTCAGCTAGCAGGCTAACTCCCCCCATGTTAGCTATTGCTGTAGAAGATAAATGATGTGATTTAGTGATGCTGAAAGAAAAACTGTTTAACAGAAGTTATTATCACAGTCACGCTAGTTGCTGAAGTAATTTGGCGAGCTAGCCAATGTAATGATAGCTGTTATTGTTGAAGCTACCCACAGGGGGCGCTCTGTAACCAATAAGATATACAGAATAGAAGAAGAAAGTGATCGCTGTAGAAAAAACAATAAACAGCTAGCTGAAGCTAGCACCAGGAGCAATTCTTGATGTTTTATTCATAGAAGAATAAGAACATTACAGCCAACTAGCATTTCTGCTCAGGTATGACTTTTTCACCAGAATGTTATATTTAGCCAGCTAGCTTTAGCTTAGCTACGCTATATAACTTTAGTGATTATGGCTAACATTAACTGATTAAAATAATTTGAACATGACCAGCTTGGGTGAATTAGCCAAAGTCAAACCTTGCAGCTTTTCAGTGTTAGCAGAAGGATGGGTAACAGTCATCTTCATGGACCTTCTGCTGGCTAATGTTAGCAAACATTAATTTCATGTCATGGTGCTGGGTTGGTGACCCAGTGGTTTTTGAGTTTTGTACTTTTGGTTTTTGGTTTCTTCACATGGTGTTAAGTTAGTGTTAATGTTAGTGTTAAGTTCCTTAGTCTTTTAGTGTTTCTTCAGTTCTAGTTTTTGGTTTTGTTATGTGGCTTCCTCGTGGTTGCTGTCTCCCCGTCAGCTTTATCCCCTAGTCAAGTCTGCGTCTGGTATGTTTCCTGTTTTACTTTGAAAGTCTGTGTCCTCTGTCAATGTATTGAGTTTTGCCTCACCTTGGTCTTGTCCTGTCTGATTACTCCCAGCTGTGCTCCCCTGTGCCTCGTTCCCCTCCTTATCCTCAGTGTATTTAAGCCTGTGTTTGTCAGCGTTGTCTGTGTTCCACCCTCAGGTTAAGTGGAGCGGGTGGAGGAGTTCATGCATGTCATGTTAGCGAATTCATGTAATTCATAGTTTCTTCATGCACCTGTACGAGTCGTGCTCACAGTCATTTTTAGGTTTTTGTTTAGCCCTCGCCACTGTTCTCATTGTAGCTTTTGTTTTGTACTCTTGTTATTCAGCCATAATAAAAGGCTCGCCCTTGTTTAAAGTTACTCCCATCTCCTCACCTGTGTCTGCGCCTGGGTCCACACACCTTCACTCAGTCTGCCCTGCAGACCGTGACATTTAACTGCTAATAGAGATAAATGATTACAAGCTGTGTCCCAAAACTGAGGCTGCATTTGTAGGCAGATTAAATCACAGCCAGGCGACGAAGGCGGTCCCAATTCAAGGCTCCAAACACGGGCGACATGTGCATATTAGTATTGTACAGCACTTTGGTCTACCAGGTGTGTTTTTAAAGTGCTATATAAATAAATAAATGATGATGATGACAAAGGTCGGGTCCTCCAAAGGATGCAGCCTAGGCTTCGGGACACAGCTACAGCAGCTATATGTATCCTGTGTAAAGCCACATCAGTTTCTAGTTTGTTTCCTTTTGTGGGTTTGAGTTGATCTTCTGCTTGTTTGGTGACTTTAGCGATTAGTGGACTTGATTTGTAAGCTAACATTAGCTCACGTTGTTCACTGTTGCTGTGAGTGTCACTCTGAGTATAAATGTCACATGCAGTGGAGATGTATTAAAATAATTTTAAAGCCTTAATATGTAAACAGAATGAGTTTGAGGCTTTTCTACTGGTAAACAGCTGTTTAGTTTCCACTCGTTTATTCATAGATTTTCATGTTTCTGTACACTGGGATCAAGTAAAAATTTCCATTACACAGTGACAGACCTGAAAAGAAATGCGTGACATCATTAGTGTGATTTCCTTAAAAACATTACAGCTCATATTTGTCTGAACATACAGCACGAACCACAAAATCCAGGAGTGTCTAAACTGTAATGTTTTCATCACTGAAGTAACTCTTTACTCAGCAGCTGCAGTAACGTGTCTGCAGGTCAGCAGAAAACCTAAACGTGGGGTTGCCTTAGAAGGTAAGTGCAATGCAATGGCTGCATGTTATACGATATGGGAACGTGCATCATCAGAAAATAACCAGGGAAAACTAAAACAAAGCAGTTCACTTCAGATACATTTTGAACCATTTAAAGTGTTTCTGACACTCTGGTGAAACCTTGACTTGCTGGTTTGATTACAGCAGCGTGACCTCAGCACCGTGACTTTGGGCTTCTGTTCGTTTCTTCTGTGCTGTGGCTCATCATGAGTGAAGTCAGAGCCTGTTGACAACCTGAAGCTTACGTAACCTTCCCCACAGACAAAAAGACATCAACAAATACACAATACATCCTCCTAATACGCAGCAGTGGCCACGAGATAATCCCCAAACATGAAACATGGGCGGGCGGATAATTGTGCAATTCATATTACAGATACGACGCAGCCATTGGTGGGTTGCTCAGCTGGCTGTGCTGTTTTATATAAGAGGATTTGCTCCAGCATGGCCTCTGTGGCACAAGCCCTCTAAAAAGACTCGGGGTGGGATCATATGTCAGGCAGTGCCAGAGCCAATGAGCGGTGGGGGCGGAGTCTATCTGGTCAAGGAGGATTTTGTAGTTTCAGGAAGGGAGCGGGATTAAACCAGTCGGTAGCCACGGTGGTTTCCAGAAACATCAAATGTTTGAATCACAGAAAGCAGCAGACCCAAACTGCAAACATTACTCCAACACGTCTGATCACATGGATCAATGAACTGAGAAAGGATTTAATTTAGCATAAAGCTAGCTCTCATTAGCTCATTAACTGGCCCAGCAGGCAGCGCAGCAGCGGTAACTCATCCCAGCGGACTGTGCTACTACAGGAGTACTGCTGATGTGATCTAACCCGCCCACAAAAGTGGAAGTATTCCAAGTTTTTATATTTACAACAGCACTTTTGTGTTTTAAACATTTTTAACGTCTTTCAGGTTTTGCTGAAGGTTAAATGTGTAAAATAACCTGCTGGTTTAAAACGTCTTGATGCATCTCAATCATCCAGGAAAATAAATCTCCAAAAGTTGATTCTGTTCATCTGGACGTAGCGTTTTCTGACTGAAGAAGTCACCTGGATGAGTGACGAAACGTTTCTCCCAGAAAACGCTACGTCCAGATGAACAGAATCAACTTTTGGAAACCTGCTGATTACGTTTGCAGTCTGGCCCAGCTGGCAGCGTCAGTGTCTCTGTAGAAACTGAAAGTGTTTATATTTAGATTTTTTTCTCAAATGAATATTTAGAAGTAAAAATTTTAATTAAAGTTTTGTAGTTTTTTACTGAACAGATCACAGAACTACAGTAAAGTCAGGCTGTGTGTGCACAGTCTCACTAAACTGACCTAAAAACACGAGAAACTGATTTCATCAACAAATCAAAGAGAATCTTCGACTCGCAGCTCCAGCTTTTCTTTGTCATTTCATTTGGATGAAATGGTAACAGGATGCGTTAACTACATTTTACAAAACTACATTTGATTTTTTGTTTTTGATTTTTTGTTTTTTGTTGCAAACATCAGGAAAGTTGGACTTTGGTGAAAGCTGGGACTGCTTGGCTCAGCTAGCCACCGCGCCGTGTTCGTAGGTAGGCCCAGCAGACGCTGGACAGGTGCTGCAAAATCATTACAAAGTGTGTCTATGAACATTTAAACTATTCATGATCTTTTAAGCACAACAGTATTTATTTTTTACTTTTAAGTTCAGGTTTTACTAACGTGAGAAAACCACCAAATGGTGGAAACGTTAACGTTATGACGTTATGACGTTATGACGTTAGCCTTAGCGCTGCGTTCGTAAACCAGACCAGCAGACATTTCTGTGTCGAGGTTTGAATGAGATTGTACTGAGGGGAGTAAATGTAACACAAAAGCTGTTAAAATGGTGTGTTTTATTTTATTTTGATAACATTTTCTAATTTTGTCAGAAAGCCGCAGCTTTTACGACCGCTGAGCAGCATCACCTGTTTTCACCTGATCTGACCCAGCATGCAGCGCTGCAGGTGCTACAGCACAATCAGGTAATGACTAGTTTTTTATTTCTTATTATTTATTAATTTATGGTTTGTTTAATGTGTAAAACACAGTTCTCTGTTTAAAAACGTGAGTTTTACTGAAGCTTCGAATGATTACGTTTCTGTGTTGATTCATTAAAATAATTTTTGAAAGGTTTTCAAACCAGTTTTTCACATTTCTGTTACAAATGTAACAGGAAGTGAGGCTGTGTCCACGTGGCAGGCTCTAACGTGGCCCAGCAGACAACAGGTATGACAACATAACGAGGAAGTGCAACTGAAAGTGAAACTGTGACAGTCAACAGTTTGCATTGAATGATAACAAGCAGCTGTTTTAAGTCTCACTGGTTAAAATGGTTGTTTATGTACTCGTAGAAATGTCTGATGATTTAAGAAAGTGATGCTTTGATGTTACTATGGAGACGGGCTAATTCAAAAAGGTTCTTAGTCACACGTAGTCGCCGGCCATGTTTACAACATTCTCAGTGGCGTGACGGGAACAGCAGACATGGCAGACACTGGTGTCATGTTGGAAACTGTCAACACAGCATCAAATAAAATCAGATTTAAATTTAAAACTGTTTTCACAGACGACAGAGCTTATTGTTGCTGTGCAGCTACAGAGCTTAACAAATCTGTTACACCAGAGATCATGAAACAAGAACATCTGTCAAAACTTGTTTAATAATAACGTTTGATTTTCGTTTGTTTGACAAATAAACTAAATTTGCTTTTTTTTTAAAACCCAATTTCTTTCTTTTTGTAAACCAGTAAATTTGAAAGTGAATACAAACAGAAACTATTGTAACATTGAACATACTCAGATTGACGTGACTGCACATACAGCCGGCTAACGTTACAGCTGGTTACAGCTGTGACACTGTTGGTGAGGTGACACGTTTGTTAAGCGCTGTAAATGCAGCTTGCAGAACATGGCTGCCTGTTCAGGAGCTTCCTGAACGCCTTTTTGTTATTAGCAACACAACCTTTAAAGGTTCCCCCTGCTGCAAACTGGGCACCAGTATCATCCTCTGACTGGATGTGATGGTGTTTGTGTTGTCATCCACACCAGCATCACAGACTCAAAGCACAAAGTGTTTCCTGTCCACGCATGGCCCTGATGTGTGGCAGGTGTATGAGATTCAGCCCCCGGCGATTCCTGTCCACGGACACGCTGCCTGCCACAGCGAGGCGAAGGGAAGGAGGGGGTGGGGTTTGAAAACATGCTGTCTGTAACCTTAGTTACCGCTGTAGGACACAGGTGTGTCAGCCTCAGCTTTTAAAAACACGTTTGGATTTCTCGTTAGTGGCGTGGGAAACGCTAACGGGGTCATCGTAACTGGACGTCGTCATGAACACCAAGCTGATTGGCTCTTCTGAAGCTCTGATTTACTCAAAATGAAGAAGCATACGTGTGCATTTAAGGGTTGAATACAGTGCACTGTAGTCGTTTTCCTTAAACGTTCAGTCGTCAGACTCAACAGTGAGACTCCTGCAGGGTAGCGAGGAGCGTTCCTGGATAAGATGGCATCCATCGAAGAACCGCAGCCAGCGCCCTACTCCATCACTGCTATCTTCAGTTTTCCAGTGATGCCACACTCTGTGGGTTCAGGGAAGGTGCTGACACCACCCTCAGTCTTTGTCAGCTTGGCGGGTGGGGGTCACGTCAGCACTGAGGTGAGATGGAGAATCTGCTACTGATGACTTCAAGTTCACACACTGTGAGGTCTGAAGTTTCTGCAGATCTCCGTGAGGCCGAATCTCCAGAATCCCACAGATCCACGGTGAGCTGATGGCGCTGTAGGTGAGCGGAGGTCAGTGGTGGGAACTGCAGGGAATTCTGGGATTTGCAGGTGAGGCCAAAACCCTGGAAAAGAACAGGAAAACCACAGTGAATACTCTGATCTCTACTGTTCTCGACAGCTTTTCAGTCATTTCAGGCACAAATTGAAGCATCTTTAAGTTTTTCTTTAAATTCCAACTCATCCGATTTGTTTGAACCTTTGAAGCGTGTCGTTAACGGCGTGCTCAGTATGTTGGTGCTGCTCTAACAAACCGATGGCCGTGACTTGGTGGTTCCACTTGTTCCAGACCATCAGTGAAGAACAGCTCCACGCTGAGTTTGTTCTTGAGCTTGGAGATGCACCTCAGAGCTAATGTTAAATGGATGCTAAATGTTCTGCTGACACATGAAGTCCCCAAGAACATGATCTGATGTTACCACCCATACTCTGCTCCAGCTGTGCCTTGTGTTAGTGCACAAATGTCTCCATCACTGATGCTGGTGTCTCCTTCAGTACAACATAAACACAGGATGTTCTCTCAGATACAGACAAATCAAATACAGGATTTCCCTCCAAACAAACATCATCAGTTCCTCCGTCAGATTCTTTTAACACCACCCAGTAAATCTGCGATAACACCAACATCTGCTGCACAGCTGTGAACATTAACCCATACAATCAAGCATCCAAACAGTTATCCCTGCTGTTCAGCATACGTCAAAGGGATGAGTGACGTTGACCCGAAAGTCTTTCCATTGATTATTTTCCTGTCCAGTGAGGGTTTATGTTGTCAGCTTATTTGATCTGTGATGGTGGGCGGGGAGAGGCGGGGGATTAACAGGCTGGTTTGAAGCGTCAGGACCAAAGCTTAAGCGTCCGAGTCCTCTGGGACCTTAGGTTGGGGGTGGAGGACGCAGTCTGCTGCTGCTCTGTGTGTGAGTGCAGCTTTATTCAGGAGAAGCTGGTTAATGCTAACGTAGCACCGAGCAGTTTAAGAGTCACCTAGAATTAAAACTGCACTCTTGTTGAAAAGAGCGCAGAGCCCAGGGTCTGTTTGTGGGCTGAGTAACTTATGTGTTAGTGGTGCAAAGAAGGTCCAGATGATAAAGAGCCGTCATCTGACCTCAGTCAAAGAAGAACTGATGGCCTGGCAGGTGTCAGTGTTAGCACAGGTAACAGTTTGAACTGCACTGACGTAGCCATGGCTCCACTCATCTGTTGTGTCCTGCACCAGTACCTCTGCATGGCTGACTGATGTTAACTTATCCATCTGAGCCCTGATGACA